>NW_022601391.1:3753453-3771753 GCF_009176505.1 Sitodiplosis mosellana | reverse complement strand
CGGGTGTACTCAAAAGGCCAGTTTTTCTTGTTTTCGCCCAAATTTTACGTCCTACCCAATCAGCTTTCATTTTTTGGCCGTTTTCGCAAAGTTGAAAATTAAATCTTTGGATTTAATTAAATCCGAACCACTTACAACGGGCATAAATTACACAATATAAACAAAAAATGAAAAAACAATCACTGTAAATCGGACAGTATTGACAACAAATGACTTGCCTTTCCAAATGCTCAGATCAATGTGAATGTGCAACCGGCATCAGTTTGACACATCAAGCTGCATTTGGTTGTGAAACGAACACCGCACACCGTGATAAAATATCGAAACGCTCACGATGTCGTTGTCACCAGATTTCTTCCACAGGCTACGGATCAAAACTGTACAAAACAAAACAAAAACACACAACAATCCATGGTTTGTTGATTTCGAAAATCACATGCACACGGTGGTATTGTTTGGTTCGATCACACGTTCGATGTCACAATGATAACAATTCAAATGACTTACCCTTTTTCCTTTTTGCTGGCTGTTCAATATGAATTTAGTCGAACGAAGCAAAGATTCATATTTCATGACATGGTGAAATTGTGAACGGCGGTTTGTTTATAATAACAGACTTCGAAATGAAACATAAATTATAGTAAGAATATACATGACAATAGTTTTGCCTGCCATCTGTGCGCAAATTGAAACGTAATCGTTGAAAATGAAACGACATGAATTTTTGAACCTCAAAATTCGACGAATTTGTTTTGTTTGTGGAAAGTGGCATCTTGGACTGATTCCGAACAAAAATATATGAAATCGATTCCAAATTCTCTGCTCTATCAAACTAAAACTACCATTTTCTGTTTATTTAATACCGAAAACACTCTAATGTACATACTCACCTAGGTTTCTCGATTTTTTGTAATGAATTTTTTTTCGAAAAGGCGTAATGAATAATGAAATACAGACACAATTTCTTAGTTTATCACAAATTTATTACATGGTTTATTTGCTAAGTTCACACTTCGATACACGTATGAAAAATGATGAACTTTCCTTGACTAATACAGCATAAAAAAGGTAATTGGATTGGTTTTTATTACACTCTGTATGTTTAAAATGAACAAAACTGATCTTGAAACATTATATAGCTCGCTTTTTTTCAAAATTAAACTGCGAAATTACAACATTTTTCTCTCTTAAATTGTAACAAAAAAAGGAAATATACATATTGGTTTTGAAATAAAATTAATTACAATGTGAAATTTAAATGTGTGATTTTTTGCATTCTCCTGAATTTTGGCAACTATTCAGTTGACTAGGACGATATTACTTTCATCATAAATATATATTAGATGAGCACTTTCTTAATTTGGACATCATCCAAAGTTTGTGGAAGTGTTAAAGGGGAAGAAATAAGAGTTTGTTTCCGTGGTTAGAGAAAGTGTGGATTATTTTATGCAAAGTTAGAGCCAAGCATGCGCGTGCAGTGAATATGACTACTTATGTATTCCATTCATATCACCCGTGCATGCTTGCACATTCCAGCTCATGAAATGTGTTCCAAATAATATGTATTTTAAGATTGACATTTAATAACGGTATACAAATATTGAAAGATAAAAAAAGCATTGCTCAAAACAATTTACACAAAATGTTTCCGCAAAGAACAGTCAAGACTTCTATGCATTTTCCAGAATGAAATTTTTCTGAAGCATCGCGCAATTGGCGATGCTAATCCATTTTCTTTTAGAACATCACGTATGCATTTTGTTCCTTTTTTTTTAAATGTTTCAATCCAATTTCAAGTTCATAGGTAATTATTTTTCTGTACATAATCTTTTAAATTTTGAATCGCTTTTGGATTCATAAATGCGATTTTTTGATTCTCTAGATGGCTTCGCGATATATACGTATGTTTTGTTCTATGTATTTATCCGAAGCGTGAAACTTAACTCAGAAACCATTAAAGGATCATTTCAATTGCTTTACCACTTGGGTATAATTTGTTTTCTTTTTGTTGAAAATAAAAATTCAAGTCATACGACCATATATGTATTTAATATAGCAGCTGAAAAGAAGTAGTATTAATATGGAAGCTTCATTTCTTGTGAAGAGTTTCATTTTAAATTCAACAATCAGTATCCTAAAGTACTGTTCAAATATGATGCGTTCCAATATTATTGCAAAAAATTTAATTCTCAAGAACGCTTTCTCAAGTATTGCACGAATATGAATTATTTAGTGTCAATACAAAGAGTTAAGAATTCTTTTTCAGGGGAAACCCGTTTCGCGGGATTTTCATGGGGTGCTTTTTCCCGACGATGATTGACAATCTACAAGGTGAGTACAACTGAGATACATAAGCAGTTAGAGCGTATTTTTCCAAGAAGAAAGATACATTCTATTTGATTTGCAAAATCTAACATTAACCAAACCTGCCATCGATGAAATGAAAAACATTCTAATAAAAATAACGGAAATAAAGATGGTAGATTGCAGTGTAAAAAATGGCAATGTCTATAAAGATTTTCTCAAATTTTGTGTGGATTTGAAATATCTGAACATTGATTATTCTGCCAATTCAAATGAATGTCTTTTTCATCGTTATCCATCACTTGAGAGGTTAAAGATTACCAATTCGAATGACCATTTCACACGAATAGAATCTTTTTTAAATGAACACCTGAATTTAACTAGCCTTGCAATTGACGCAAATATTTTGCAAAAATATAGAATGGAGCTTAATAACTCCATTGTCAATATGAATGATTTGATCATTTACCTCTCTAAAGGCAGTAAAGAATACGACCGTATTCTGTATGACCTCCAGAATCGTAATTTTTAAAAGGATTTGCACATTTACGCTGGGAGCAATACGTTGGAAAATGGTAAACTAGCAGATAAATTGCCGGGTTTAACCAGTTTGTATATCGAAGAAAGTATGAAGCTACCACAGATGCCCAAACTGAAAGATCTCGGAATTAATGCCGACCTGATTCAAGAACGCTTTCTCAAGTATTGCACGAATATGAATACTTTAGCGGAAAGAAATGTTCTAATTTTGGGGGGAAAATGTTCAATTAATGACCCAAGTCGTGATAGTTGTTTATCTCAAAAAGCATATGAAAACCCATGGGGGTTTTCAATGGTGAGAATTTGTATCGATGCCTTAAAATTTCGCTTTAAGAACGCTTTCTCAAGTATTGCACGAATATGAATGATTTAGTGTCAATACTGGGAGTTGAGAATTCTTTCTTGGAAGAAATAGCAGAGATACATAAGGAGTTAGAGCGTATTTTTCCAAGAGGAGAAATACATTCTATTTGTTTTGCAAAATCTAACATGTCACGAATAGTAGGCTTTGCTATCGAATAATAGACTATGTCTATTATATTGTCATTGAAAATATTTAAAATAAAATCAATCTTATTCTACTTTCCTTTATAAACTTAACATAACATTAGAAGAAATTTAAGAACGCTTTCTCAAGTATTGCACGAATATGAATACTTTATCGTCAATTGGTACAGACACCGGATATGCAAACGTGAATATTTATGACTGAATAAGAGAGCGATTATATCGTTTGAATTGGGATATTTCAGTCAAGATTCTTTTTGAATTTACCTTCATTTTGTTCTTTAAATTCGATTTGTTATCTTAAAACCGTTGGATTTGTTGGTTGGAATTCCTTTTCTTTGGGGAAAATGTCAGAGATACATAAGCAGTTATAGCGTATTTTTCCAAGAAGGAAGATACATTTGGTTTTCCTCGTATGGAGCTGACATTAATTCTGAAGACAACGAAGGATGCTTTGTTCAAGAAATTTACTCAGAAGCTGATCTCAATCGACATATGAAAACCCATTCTAATCACGTTTTGTAAAAATGTTAATTGATTCCGATCGAGAGCGACACGGTGTTTAAAAATGCAGCCATTCGGAACATTCCAACGAAATCGTAAACCAAATACAAATGCATGAAACGGTACCGTTTACTCGAGAGCCTAACTGAATACAAAAAGAACAATAACAGTATCATTCTAAAATGAATGTTTAACTGTATTGACTTTTCCTGGCAATAATCAGCGTTTATCACGCAAAACTATTAACACACCGTTAAGGCCAAAAGAATAATGCCAACTATTTTCTAGATGCTCATTATTCCGAAATTGATTGCATGCACTCAATTTGAATAAAGCTAGCTAGTCACAGCTCAGCTTTATTTGTGTTTTTTTCTTCATTTTCGAAATTAATTCTTCGAACCATCATTATGGTTATGGAAATTTAATTTTTTGTCTTCAATTAATTCACTTAGAACTTGAAAATGACTCAGACGGCCATATTGCTAGAAACAATTCACACGAAAAGTTAATCTCAAGAAAACATATGAAAACCAATTCCAATCGATTACCCAATTTGGTCATAAAAAATGACTGGAATCTCTTTCTTTGGATTAAATTTAACGAGAAAAAAAATGAGTTAATGCAAAAAAATCACACTATACACGAGAAAAAAAAAACAATCAACTGATTCAACTAAAGAAATTGAGAGCATTTCAACTGTTCGGGTGTATCAAAATCAAAAAATCAATGTGAACTTAGCGTTAATTTCCATATGGTTTCGATCCGGTTGAATTGATTTAAATTACGATTGTGCTGGTACATCTGTATTTTGCTCTGTTTTGTACTGTACGGTATTTTGTGACGAACGTGGGCCGTGTATACATCTTGATGCCTAAAAAAATGTCATATTCATTAGATCGCTTTACGCATGTGGGCATGTATGCTTATAAAAGTAAAGTTACTCAAACGAAGTCAAACAGAGTGAACAATAACATTAAAGTCGTTTTATTTGACTTACCCTCCGTTTCTGTTTGCTCTCTATTTAATTCGTAAGTTGCTTGTCAGGAATTTCGATCTTGGTAAGGGAATGTGACTCGTTTGTATTCTGTGAATTGAACATGGTTGTTGAAGACTTCGCTGATAATTTTATTGTGTGTACACGTCGGCGACAGTTTGTAATATACAGCCTGTTTACAACAAATAAACACAAAGTCGTTAAAAATTTCTAGTGATTATATTCACATAATAAACACATCCAAGACATACAACAATCGAAGAAAAAAAACTTACCGCTTCATTATGGTCTTTGTTTGCACGCGGTCGACGCATGTTGACTATGAACACCAGACCGCAGGCATACAACTTGTATGTTCAATGCTCACCAAACGACTGACTCATTTCAATGCTGCTGAGTTTGACACCGTGAACCTACTTTCTACGTCTATTTTTGTCATGCATTTTAAACTGTTAAATGCGATATCTTTTTTTCGTCTGAAAAATAAGAAGAGTGAAATTAGTTTTTTTCCGTTGTTACACACACCAAGAATGAAGAAGAAATTTTAGGTATACAATATGGATACATTTCCACACAATCTAATCCATGGATTAAAAGAAATAAACATAGACAGTTCACATGATTTTAGAACAGAACACTACATTTCTTGCGAATTCTCTTTGGTTTCCTTCTCCTTTTCACACCCGATTATGATATTTTTGCGAATCGGTCCGAGATCTCATGCACTTTGGACTCTTTCTATTTACCATTTGCTTCAGCAAAGTTTTTCGTACTGATGCCATGTGGTGCGATAATTGATTGTTCTGCGAAACGAGACACTCATATTTGCAACATTATTGGCAAACACCACATGTACAAACTCAATGTATTCGAGAAAAAAATATAGCAGCTGCAGTCAAATATGAACAAAACCGGGAGACTTGATCGAACATGTTATGTTTCATATAAAATGGTTGTCGAATTTATTATTCGCTATGTGTAGCCAAGACAAAAATACGAAACACAAAAGAAAACTCTTGAAAATGGGATGTAAGCGAGTGTAGTTTGTTAACGTGACTAAGCTGTATTCACATTTTTATATGTGGTAGTATGTGTTCGTCGCGTTGCTAATATAGAAAGTGATATTTTCAAAACCAGTTTCAATGAACGAAACATAAGAGGAACATAATCAACCCTTGTCTATGTATAAAATGTAATGTGCTATGTTGCATGTCTAAATATAAGAACGCGCAACGCATCGCGTATTCTATCATCTACAGAATACACACATAAACTCGAAAAAGAGTCTGGTATACCACGTTTGGAACGAATAGAAACATCATCATACAAGCGGAAATGAGATACAAATCAAATGAATCGGTAAGAATAATCTTGACCTGCCTAATTGAGTGAAAATAAATGAGAAACATAGAGTTTTTTTTATATGGATATGTTGTTGTAAAGTCCATATAAAAAAAACTCTTTGTTTCACATTTATTTTCACTCAATTTGGCAGGTCAAGATTATTCTTACCGATTCAAATATGTATTGCTATTACGACGTGAATTGCGAATTCGAAGAATTAAGACGTGGCGAGGCACCTGAGATAACAATTGAATTGTGAAGCACTGTTAATTAATAATTCTGTAGAGAGAAAGAAAATAAATCCGTACGAACTGCTAATGATATAGCACCGATGATGTGCACACATATAAGGAAACATTTATTGCGTCATTGCTAACTACATAGAATTTTTCCACGGTCGATTTACAGCTATTTTCAATGTTTATTTCGGAATATCTTGGAAAACATGTTTCGAATCGATAAAAACTCATTTTCAAGTAATTATTCACTTTTATTCAAAGCGAAACATTCCATTTTTAGGTATGCATTTCGAAATTTAGATTAAAAAAAAGTGTGTATGACTCTACTTACTATTTTTGGATATGAAATACATCTCACAATGAGACGCAATGACGTCCCATTAGTGAAAGTGATCTGCTCGCATCCACAGCAAACTTACGAATGACTTCACAGCTCAAAACACTACTTCACAATATTGTACCAGTATGGCAATCAAGTATTTGCACGTGGAGCCATCTCTTAGATTCTATAGAATCTTGTACTTACCATGAAATTTTTTACACCGAAAAAGAGCTCACAGATTTAGGTCAGAACACAATGAACGGTTTTTTTCTGATATTTTCTCAAAACATTTACTAAAAAACATTTCGGCAGAAGGAATGCCAACTACAATTTATTCATTCAAATGATACGGTGCTTTTTGTTTCTGTTTGCTTAAATTCAATGGTTTTGTCGTTACAATTTGGTTTGGTTTCGTTTTTTTTTCTGGTGATATCACTAGATAATATTTTCATATCATTGCTTGAGTAATACGAAATATATATATAAATTTATTATCAAATACAAGATAAACGCTTGAAAGTGCGTTTTTGTTGTTGTTGATGTTGATTTCTTTCTTTGTCAGACCCAAGAATGTCTATAATACTGACCAATTTGTCTCTATCTTTTCATTTGTCATCATTATATTTAGCTAGAATCCTAAACTAAACAATTTTCATTTGTTTTATATTTTTCTTTAGATTTTCTTCGCTTCAATTTTTGATCATTCGCACCAAAAAATGGGTAATCATAGTTCAACTCAGAGATAACCGAAGCGATTTGCAACGGTCTTGTTTGTCGTCGTGAGTCAGAGAAGACATAAAAAATTCCTATATAGACTAGCATAGCTCATGAAAATCGAAACACAAGTCGCTGGAATTCGCAGCACAGAAATTGTTTGGCAAACCTACGACTCAACACGAGTCAGCTATGATCAATTGAAATGTCAAAATTGTATGAAAACCTTTAAATAACTTAGTGATTCACGAACTCGTATGAAAGACTCGCGAATCTTCGCACAGATTGACAAAACTCGTGCGACTGTCTATATTTTTTTCTACTGACTTGTAAGATTTGCACTGAGTCGCGTGACACATAAGCCCCTAGGCGAAATGAATGGCATTGTACGCACTGCAAATGTTTTTGCATACGTAAAACGTGCTTGTGATATGACTAATATCGATTGATATTTTTAGAAGTGCGTTAGAGCGCACCGGAACGTTTGTGTTGTTTTTTTAAAGCAAAATCAATGATATTAATAAAAATTGAGCCGGGCACGCAGTGAATTTTTTTTAGCAATTGCAGATTGACGCACCGCGCGCTAAAGAGACTCTCAAAGCAAAATATACAAATGAGTATGCGCTCAGTCATCTCTGGTTGAATTTAATATTTCTACATGAGGTAAATACGAGGAAAACAAAGGTAGAAAAAGTATCTAGTCTGAGATGTTCATGGTCAAAATGGTGTCCATTCTATTTCTATTGACTGAAAAGTCTTTGAGGTCAACACATTTCTTTCGAACGAGGAAACAACATATACCTCATTGAATTCACAAAACCATAGACCACTTTCAGGTAACTGTATGAAGACAGAGAGAAAGATCAAGTGGAATTATGCGCATTTTTGTAGATTTTTTCCCTTAATTATCTAGCATTTTGCTAACTGCAAAGACTTAATGCCATTTTTCCATAACTAAATGGAATTTTCGTTTGTTCTTTGATAGAAAATAGTAAAAGTGATTTAATTTTATATGCGTATAAAAATCTACTATAGTATAGCTATAGCTGCAATCATCATCATACATTGCATTGCCAAGTATTGTTTGGTTTTGAGACCCGCGTGGAAATTCGGAATGTATTTTATTTTTGTTTTGTTATTCAAGGAGCAATCATCATTCCGTACGCCCCTATTCTTGAGTTTAATTGCATTGAATGAGCTGCACCAAAATCGAAATAAAATCAATTACACTTTTTGATCACACTTATTAAATCATTTTGTTGTCACTATTTCAAATTTGCTACCGACACGGCATTTTTTTGGAATTTATGCTTAATGATGGGTTGCACCGCAAGAATGTCTATATTCTTTGTAGACTTTTCAACATTACATCTAAAGTAATTGGAATTTCAGATATTTTGATTGAAATCGTGTTGATAGCGTGAGCTGGAGAGTGAGTGAAAGTAACGGTGCCAATTATGCATGTATCGTCTCAAATCAATCTATATGCATGTACGATCTATGCAATGCAATGCAATGCAATGCGACTGAGTTTAATTAGAGTTCAAATGTTGTGTTTGATATTGTGGTTGTTTTTTCTCCATTTTCGTCTTTTCATTTCATTCTAAATCAAATTCTGTTCATCAATAAGTCTCAATAAATTTTTGATTGACATTCACAAGTGGTTGATGTCTATGTTCGCTTTAATTATAGGTTTTAATATAACAATAGATTTGTCCATCATTCAAATATAGTATTAAAGGGTGTTGTTTGTTTGTTTAATAAAAGACCATGTTTAAAAAGATATGTACGGATAAAATGTTAGATAATTACGAGTTATTTTGGATTTTTGTGTTGATTGAGTAAACAAATGGTCGATTTAAAAAAAATGATGTCCGTTATGGAACTTCCATTTTGAAAAACACTCGGTCAAAGAGATAGCTATTTCTTTGACTATAGTCGTGTGTTCCCAGAATATGTGTTTGGTTTTTCTTTTCTTCTAATTTTTGCATAACGATCGCCGAAAAACCGACCTTTCCCCGTGTAAATGGGACAGAAGATCGTGTTATTGCGGTCATGTGTATAATGTGCATGATTATAAACAGTGCTTGCACAAAACAGTTCGTCACTACGTGGTTCAAATTCCAAGAAACAGAAAATGAACCGGGTAACATTCATCACCCCATGAAAAAAGTTCTAAAGTGGTTTTGTGATTATCACGGGAAGAGATCCTCAGCGATTTCTTTTTGATTTACAAAAAAACATCTACTTCAAATCTATTGTTCCTAGTTGAGGAACCGATGTTTCGACCTTAATGCTGTTGCCAATACTCTTATATATTTTCAATATGTACTATGATTTAATGTGGTCATATACAGGTAACGCTAACAGCATTGAGGGAACCATTGTACCATCTGACGACGTTTCGGAGCTCCTTCTTTCAGTCAGTCAGTCGAGATTATATGAGCGAATGTACTTTAGCCGATAAACAATTGTGTAGTACGAACACCACAGGTTTTGGGCAGCATTCCATATCGAGCTCCTAAATATGAAAACAAAATTATGATATCAATCATAAATATATTATTACATACTATGTATAAAACGTGACTGGTTTCGAAACAAAAAGAGCTTACGATTTCGCCTTCGTCACCCCCAAAGTCCAAGAAGAGCAGTCGATTTCCATCATCGGCCGATGCTTTTAGCTTATCAAATGAATATGTCCACAGTACTTTTGCTGGTGATCCCAATCCACTGTCAACCAATGAAAATCCACGATCCAAATGCACCAGCAGTTGACATGGTCGATTCTGAATGACAATTTTAAAGAAAAGTTTATCAATTAATTGTTTTAATTTTTGATGATGTTCATTCCACTCCTACCTGATACAAGCATCGGAAAGAAAATTCTCGTTGGTAATTAATGGCATTGTGAGTGCCTTGCACTAAAGCCCGAGCCCACGCAGCCATATCTCTATGTGTTTCCGATCGAAAACAGTGTGTGATAATTCCGCGTGGCGTCCCACAACGCACACAAAATACCGTCGACTGATTCTGCAAATGAAGAGTAATTCAATGGAAATGGATAAAAACTGAAATGAGATTTCCATAACAAGTTTTCAACGTACCGAGTTTGAGTTAACGGTTGAATTGTTGACCGTACCAGCCGTACCAGCTAATCGTGTTGATGCCAGTGGCGAATTTTCAACGGGTCGACTCCAGGCTTCCAATGACCACGGAGCGCTTTCGTATATCCTAAAAAATTGAATAGATCATACAGAACCAAATAGACAAACAAAAACCCATACACACTCAATAAAAATGTTTAACGATAACCACATTAAAAAGTTCGGAGGCGAAATGAAATTGGCAATATGAAAATAAATGCGCTCGGTCTCAAAAAAAGGTATTTACATTGGTATAAAAACAAATCGTAAATGTTTGTCCATTAGCGAAGAGACACAGTTGTGTGCCATTTTTTCACATTGAGGCACATTCCCTTTATTTTATCGACTTATTTTTCTCAAATTCCCATGATTTTATGTCATTGTCCATTTCGCCTTCAATGAACGATGCATCTATTATTACGATGGAAACATAAAAAATGCCAATTGGGGTTGATATTGCAATCAATGTCTTGATTTTCTTACGATACTTGCGATTTCTGGGAATTCAATTTAAACTGATATATTTATAAATAAGTCGAGAAATCTTCAAGCGTTTCAATTGCGAATTTAGTCGCAGCAAAAGATATCATTCAATATATGATGTTCTTCGAATGACACGTAATCAGGATGCACATTTTCATCATAGTCCATAAGAACATTTGATAATGCTGCGTAACGACATTTTGTAGGAAAATTTAATGAATTTTTGGGTAATTGTTAATGTATGTTAAATAATTTGATTGGGCATTTGTCATTGTTTGAAACACATAGCGATTATATCAGTACGCTTCAATGTGGAAAACAGTGAATGAAATAGCCGGTAGTTCTACCGGAATCCGGTAGCTCTGAATGAGAAAATGCAGCTCTAAATCTGAATTACGGTAGTTGTGATTTGAATAATTTGACCCCCAATTTTCAGATCACCACTTGGTTACCTATCATCTGTAGGTCAATAAGATTGTTCTGCGTGAAGAGCTCAAAAATATAAAAAAATACCAATTTTCGGTAGATTTCTTGGACTTTTCTCCACTCACTCCTGAAACTTGAAAATAAAACACGATAGCATGTCTCCATCGAAAACTCAATTACAAAAATGAGATGCGTAGTTTGGATTGGCTCATTAGAAGTGAATAACTTGACTAAACAGAAAATCTGATTGAATACAGAGACGGGCCAAAAATGGAAGTGATGGAGGTCTTCGTATATCGGACCACATGCGACCTGAGAGCCCTCTCTTGACCAATATCATATTGGCAATATAGAAAGTACGGGCACAAAAATAGTATTCACAGCGGGCGCCTCGCAATAGACTGATTACAGCCTGAGCGACGAGTCTCTGACCCCCGCATATATCCAATAATCCAATAGGAAGTACGCAAAGAAAGCATTTTTTAGGGTTTTGTCCATGGCAAACTGCCAATATTTTGCGAAAAAAAAAATGGGGGTCTGTGAACAATCCAATACTCACTTGTCCATAAATTTGGTCCAAAATCGACATTTCTTGGAATTTTCGGAATTTTGTTCAAAAATGACACTTTTATATGGGAAATCGCCAAAAAATCCATTATCTACTGGTATTATTTTGTAAAAATATTGGTCGAAGAACTGAACACCTACTTCTTCATAAATTTGGTCCAAAGTCGAGATTTTCACGATTTGACAGCAAAAACCAAAATTACATTGATTCTTATGGACACTGAATGTACAGAATGTGACAAGAGCGAAACTAGTGAAAATATTCATGAACTAACATATAATCACAAAGTTTCTATCTTAATTGCATTGATTGGATCGTGGACATTTCTTGAAATTTTCCCTGAAAATGACGATTTTATATCTAATCAAGGTAAACTGCTATTTTTTGGCAATATAATCAGCGATATTGAAATAAAATGATCTTTTGATCAAAAACTAAGCGGAAGGATGTAATTCGTTTTATTTGCAAGTAAAGACTGTTTGAATCAAATACGGTATATGATAGCTTCTGAGTTGTAGTTGTTTCATAATTTAAATCACTACCCGCAAGAAGGTGAAGTTTCATATAATTTTTATGAAGAAATTGTTCTTCAAGGAAAACATAAGACAACAATATATTTTTCAAAAGAAGGTTGGTGCTTAACTTCCCCTGACATTATGGCGCTGGAATTTATAATAGAATAACTTATTCTTTGTAACCGGTAGCTCTGAAAATTTCTTATTTCAATCACTGGTGGAAAAGTTTCGATTTCAACCGTGAATACGTTGAACGTTTCTGCAGTCGACAGCTACGAATATCAACTTCACGAAAATTGCCTGACATTTCACCCCGCTGCCTCAGAATAGCCTGCAACTGTTGTTGCTGTTATTGAATATATTTTAACGACGTTATTTTCATCCCACATACTATATTTGTATTTACGCTCAATAATAGAACCAAACAAAAAAACAACGGGCTTATTAGGTCTCTTTTATGCATGTCTATCAATAAACACGTTTTAGCATCGCTTTTTCGCTCCATGTCATTTCGCCCATGTCATTCATCATTTACGCGTTCACATTTTTTAATTGTAAACGCTTGAAGTTTTGTCGCGCATCGTTTCGATCAGCTTTTGAATATCCCATTTATTTGGAATAATTATTTTAAAGCGTGGATCGGCGTGGATATTAACGACACCCATAAAATTTCAGACCTTTCGTCGTAGCATGTTGATGCTTGGTTTGTTCAACGCGACAGTTACATCCTGGATGATTGGTGATCAATTTAAAATTACATACCAAGGGGGAAAGTACTAGATTTGTATAATTCAAATAATGCAATTGTGTACAAAAATAATCCCTTCGGAATTTTCAATAATGCTCTTTATAATATCAATAAATAATAGCGAAGTATGGTCAAGTAATTGACGCTTGCGTGCATTTGAATTCCTTTCGGGATTATTTTTGTACTAGATTGCATTATTTGAATTATACAAATCTAGTACTTTCCCCCTTGTTACACACACTCCATATTGATTTATTCAATTAAATCTATCCAGAAAAGTCAAAATTTCATTAAAAACTATTCGTCTAATGAGTGAGATCATTCAGGTGTGTTGCCATTGACCAACATACGAAATTGAATATTATTGACAAAGGCTTCCAACACATTTTACCATGTAAATTCATCACGTAATGGCAACATAATTTGATTGGGTCTATTATGCGCGGACGGAAGAGAGAGAAAGAGAGTGCATAGCACACATATTTGCTTAACAATGGGATTCTTTGCGCATTTGTCACTTATCGGAATGTCAATATTTCACGCGTATCCCGTAGCCCATATGTATTTATTCATTCGTGCGTTTCATTTGGAATGCTTTGTCAACTTAACCGAACAAATGAAAAAAATTGTTTTGATATCATAAATTGATAGCAAGCCAAAGCATTGCATGAAATCAAACACCTTGTCAGGTCTTGGTGCACGATGAACAGTGAAAAGTGTGCATTTTCACTGTACAATATTCAATGCCTATTATGTGAAACAGTGTGTATTTTTGTAGAAGTTTTTTTTTTATTTTAATTATTTATTTTTCTTCCTCCGATTTCGTTTGTTCAATGATGAAATGAACACAATTTTCCAATTCCAAATTTTCAACATATCGTCAACATTCCATTGAAGTTGCAACAATTAGCAATCATGTTTGCGTGAAATGATGCCCATTTAATGAAAAATATTAACTTACCGTATTTCCCGGTCAGTGATGCCAACAAAAACCGGTAGCCATCGATCCAAATCGTCAGAACTTTCCGAGCTCGATTGGCCATTTTGCTACGTGATTTACGAGAATTGCCGATTCCAAATGAAGTAGACATGCAAAATATTTTAAAAAGATCTATTTAATTGTCCATTCATAAGTGGTGAAAATGATGGAATTTGTAAAAAAAAGGACGGAATGCTGAAGGATTAGCCAGGTTGTTATTTATTAAGTGTTATTTATTTCCTGTTGCTATTCAACGAATGAATAATGTATTTGATTTTATCGAATCATGCTGCTCAACCTTGTACGTGGTCTGCGTATGAAAATTGCAAAAGAAAAACATAATCTTTTTTATGCACTGGAATTAACCACGGCAAATCTAGGAAATATTAAATCACATGATTTTTGGTTTTTCATTTGTATGCTACCGAAGTGTGTACTCTGTACTTCTTTTGAAATGAAAGCGAATCATGGAGGATACTGTGCAGCGATAAAAAAAACATACAAAATAACATAACTTGAATCAATAAATTAATAAGTTTTAAATCGCGACATAAAACGGAGCGCAGAAAAAAAACGATGACAAAAACGGGTGAAATGTACAGTACACACACGTGCGGGCCACTCACGTCGATTTAACGCGGCCAACACACCGACAAGGTATGCAAAGCATTTGACCAATTTTCAAAAAGATTGAAGCGGTGAGATTCCGTGTGATATTGAGCGCTTATGTTCGTAAAATAAATTACCTGTTCGTTTCCTACGCGGCGACTCAACCAGCCGATATGCTTCAATTCACCAATAATATTGGAGAGTGCTCGATTTGCATCGAGTAAAGCTCGCTGTGTGCTACGTGCAATTGCCGAATGCAATGCATTAAACCAGGCTAACGCCTCTTGTGGATCTCCAGCACGTAAAATACACGAATGTACTCCATCCGGTGAATGAAGTTCAATACAGCGATTTTCTGCAAACGAATAAGAAAAATGGATTGCAATCATTCGACACTAAATCATTTTTTCCTGCAATGCAATTTGAATGAATCCGAAGGAAATTCCAAACGGGCTGCTGTTCATTATTTATCAATCTCAGTTTCTTTCATGGAACAAAATTTATTGTGTATACGAGTGCGTGTTTTTTTCTTCTTCTTTCAAGTTACTCATATACTAGGCAAATTTAGAGAGATTTAATTTACAAAATACATGCTTTTTGTTCAATATATTTATGATCCGAAAGAAAAAAATCCAGTTAATCTTTTGGCAACACTCATTGAACGTCCTTATTTTTGAGCGGCATTGAGTTGGGAATCATTATTCTTTGACATTATACTACATTCCGCTTATTGAATTTGTGAGCCACCGGATAGATTGCAGAAAAGTGCCATTAATAAGTACGGCATATTGATAATTTCACAATGGATTAGGTTTTAAGGATTGAAAACTGATGCGATTTTGTAGCTTGGAATCGCGTCGTATTTTAATGTATGTGTTAGTACACTTTTTCTCCAGATAGCTAGTTTATCTCACTCCATTTGCCAAGCATATTCTTTGAAGTAGAGAAGCTACGAAAAGAGAGGGAATATACACAATGCTTTTATTTTCTACTCTCAACTATGTTTAAAATGAAAATGGCTTTGTATTCCATTCAATTCAGTGGAATGACATCTCGTATGCGGTTGAATAGATTGTGCGAACAAGAAGCGCAAGAGAAAACTTAAGTTTGCAATATTGTTCGTATCCAATAATATCCTTTCAAAAGATTGTTCAACATGATGTAATCTTGTCGCTCACCTTCATTTGTAGAGTTTGCTATAAAACAGAAGGTTCCGCATACGCATAAACATACAAAACAAATTCTGATGGGAAGAGAAGCAATGAATGAATGAAATGAAAACAGTAAAGCAAACAAACCATTATAATGTAAAAGACAACATGAGCTGTAAGAGGATGTCTGCGTTTTTTCCCTTATAACAAATTGTTATTTGTTGCAATAAATGCAATTCGGTTGCAGTTACTAACAATTAGGACGATTTTTCCATTAGCATAATTTATGATACAGCACAATGCGTGGCATAAAATCAAATAAACAATAGCCGAATATGGGACCTGAAAAACTCGGATTTTCTGCAGTATGTATGCGCGGTTGCAGTTGAAAAGAAGTGTGTTCGAAAAAAATTCTATTTGGCGCCTCTGTATGGAATGGGTTATTATGAAAGGCAGAAAAAAATTTCAAGCGCTTAAGAGAGAGAAAATTGTTGCAGAGTGTCGTGCGCATTTGGCTCCAGAAAAAATGATTTGTTATAACTTATAACATTGTGAAAAGCTTATGATTGGCATTTCCTTCATAAAAAAGGCGTAAAAGCACAGAGGCAATTTAATTTTCTTTTTTCCGCTTTGAACGGTCTTTTTTAGTGGTTTACGTACCTGGATCGTGGTATTTTAAGTTTCGAGCAAGATGTGTCAACTGTAGCGGTATGTAACGAGTATCGGCTCGGGGTGGACTTTTCGGCGCAGATGGTGGTGACAAAGATTTTGACGATGTGCTCAGCGTATTTGAACCATTTGGATTAATCAATGGACATAAAAATGCTCGTTGCAACTCCCATCCAACCTCAGATATGATGCTCGCCTTCCGAAAGTATGGGGTCACCTCCCTTAAAAATTTAACTGCAAAAACAAAGTGAACGAAAAAAATATTGAATACAAATTTGGCAGTTTACTCGGGAAATTCATACATCATATTCCATCATGCAATACGTTGAATATTTGGATTGAACGCAATTGAGGTTCAACAATAAACTTTGACTTGAGTGCACATTTTTTGTCCTTTCCCACATTTTTACCATTTTTACAGATAAAAGACGATTTGTCGTACATTTTTTTTACCAGCACTTTGCATCCAAACAGTATAGTTACAATAACTGTTTCGTGTTTATCACAATGTAGACGAGTGTCCTGGATCATTCTTCATCTGATTGCATTTTGTGTGAACGTACTTGTCGAGTGAAATCATTTGTTTTAGTTTTCATTACATTCCAGTTGCAAATTGATAAGTATAATAAACCACCTACATCTTCGCTATTATACATAGCAGTGCATATTATGCATAGTTATTTACAAGCCACAGAAGAGTCGATTGGGACATCACATTACCATTCCGACTGTGAGTTCGTCCATCATAAAAACAATCATTTTTCTTCCATTGCAAAAACTGAAACTGGGTAGACTAAGCCAAGAGAAATAATATGATAAAGGGAGTGAGAAAGAGAAAGAGAGAGGCCAAATTGAAAAGAAGAAGAGAACGAGCGAATGAAAGCACACTGTTCACAATTTTTTTTTCTTTTCGTTTACCTATTTTTTACGCTTCTCTTCCGATTTTTTCGCTGATTCATCTCTGCGTTTGTGGTGCATTCATTTCACTGACAAATGCTGTTTTCGTCATCGCTATTTTATGGTACGAGAATGTCGGTTGCCCACAAGTTCCTCGTTAGGCTGATTTTTCGCGTGTACGCACGCCATCCTCAAGCCATAAATATTGCCACATTCTCTTTCATTGTTGATACTATTATACACTTTTTTTCACTTTCGTTCGTCTGCACGATTGTATTTTAATTTCAATTCATTTTTTTTTTTTCATTCAGCTTTTTGCGATTATCTTGGTTATTTTCAATGATAGGCACATAGAGTGTATCCAATGTCCCTAGCTTGTAAACAAAATGCATTTTAAGCGCACATTTGAATAATACACTACAGATTTACATTTTCGATATGTTAATAATATGTTATTGCCCGACATATTTATTATTATGTTATGTTGGGATTTTTTTTATCTTAATAACGTTATTAAAGATTTGACATAATAATAACATATTATCTTAATAACGACCAAAAAAATCGCAAAAAACAGTTTCATGTAAAAAACATGTCAATTTTTTTCAGACGAAAAAATGTTGAAAAAAAATGTGTCTTGC
>NW_022601391.1:3727965-3753053 GCF_009176505.1 Sitodiplosis mosellana | reverse complement strand
TTTTTTGCGATTTTTTTGGTCGTTATTAAGATAATATGTCGATATGTTAATAAACATATTGGCCGTTATTATTATGTTATTAAGTATAGTTAATAATATGTTATTGCCCGTAAATCTGTATAATACACACTTTTTTGTATTGAATGTAACTCTTATATTGCATCTACGGGATTTTTTTTGTCATAGGTTATGTTTATTTATCCCACCAGCTTTTTTCACGTGACTTTTTCTGTCCCTTCTGGTTTATTGCACTCGATCATGTGGCTACTCAGTTCTGGACCATGGTCACACATTTGGACAAATTAAGAATTATCATAATTTGATGATCAGTAACTGATTTTTTGTGCACTGTTGGTTTGCTACATTTGAAAATCGGGTTGCAAGCTACAGCGTTACTTTGTAAACTGGATATGACATTAGTCCAAAAGCAAAACGCAATATAAACGAGCATAACAACAGTTTGATCATTTTTGTTCGGAAAGACAAATTGATTGAAAATGATGGTTCATTTGTTTCACTTCTTAATTTCTGATTATTCAACGAATTTTTGGGACTGAATTTCTATGCCGATTTCGTTTTCAAAAATGCAATTCAACCAAGCTGTGAAATTTGCAGTCAAAGTGCCAGGGAATTTATTTGAAACAAATAATTTCGCATTTACGTTTATTGCGTCGTATTGCATAGGTAGTAGGTTCGTTTGAAAAACAAAATCAGAGATATAGTGTAATTAGTATTTACAAGGGAAGGAAAAAAATACAATACACTAAAACGGAACACAGTCTGAAGCTCAATCTATTTTCCATTGGAAATTCATTTTTAAGACTCTTCGCTCATATTTGTTTTTGTTCCGTGCGATATTGCAATTGATATTCAGCTAGCAACAATGTTCTCAACAAATGCACTGTGGTGAATTCAACACTCAATTCAAATGCATCTCACAACGAAATCGTTAACAAAAAGCGCACCAGTACACACAAGGAAATGAAGTGAAGATTTCTGGCACAAATGGTTTTTCTTTTTCTCGAAAATGAAAACCCTGGATACAAAAAATTTGATAGGTTCCAATCCATCATACCACCAGCCCCAAAGTTGCTATTCCCTCGGACACAGAAAATGTATAGTATCTCTGTCACACTTGATATGTGAAATTTTTACGACTCGATATTGAAAAAAAAGCTTCGCGAAACTATTTTCTCATTCGACGCAATTTTGTTATTCTTTAAATTCACCACGATGTATGGGGTGAATATATATAGGATTCCGAGCCTTAGAATTACCCACGGCTTGAGAGAGATTTTTGAATTTACATCCAATTAATTGCAGATTTTTTAAATTTTACTATCGATTTCAATGAAGGCGTGTGTACAAGAAATCGGATTATCACTTGTTTCTCGGGTCATTTTCGGGTCACAGTTTGATATTCCAGAATCTTACATACCCTCCACCACTGATTTTAAGCATTCAATTCTCTTGATTTGTTTTTTTCAAAATCCCGATTTCTCCTCCATTTTTTTCAATTTTTGTTTTCGAATAATTCCCAAATTCAAGCAAAATACCGATGATATGCCTAGCAATGATACCAGCCACATTCGTTCATTTCATTAGGACATACTTCTGGTATCGTTTATATTTGATGATTGTTTGGTTAGGAATGTTTTGTTATTGTATCGCGTGAAAATCGGCTACGTGAGCATATTGACTCAACGAAGTGTCCCAAAACGCTCTTTTTTTCGCATGTTTTTGCTCCCATTTTCTCTCTCTATGAATTTTTTAGATCTTTCGAGCACTGTTCATGAACAGTGTATGGTCAACGTGGTGGTAACTATTTTGAGTTTATTTTATGGTTGGAATTTTATATTTATATGGATACGTTTTGGTTGTGCAAGAGCCAAAAAAAAGTGCACGGTCAATACGATTTTGACGAGTTATTGCATAACAGCAAAGGTAAAATATTTAACACAAAAATGGCAAGCGAGTGCAACTCGCACGTGCAAAGTACATATTTCAAAAATGAATACAATTTTTAACGATAGAGAGAAAAACTGAATAGAGGAAATTTGAATGGGAATGAGAACGAAAACGAGAAGAGGAATGGAGATGGAGATATATTGGATTACAATTCATGACGATCATCAAAGTATGTGCAATAAAAAATCCAAATCATAATCACAATCAATAAGCGTTCATCTATTTATAGGGGCAAATTCCATAGCATATTTCAAACGTTCGCATCTCAATTCAATATCGGAGCCAATGTGTATGTGCTTTGAATAATGCACACATATAATGCTTATCACGCGATCCAACAATCAATTTTTAATGTGACCAGACGTTGTGATGGAGTTTAAAGATCAGAACGTGGGCAAGATTCGTCAGAAATTTACACAATACACATGATGGACGCTTATTCTTTCTGCTTATTATTTTTAACGTAATGAAAATTCAATTCATTATTTCAACATTGATTAGTCTGTTTGCTGTGAACTTTGACAAATCTTTGGGTTACACTATATGTACTGGAACCATCCTATTGCAAATCATCAAAGTCGCATATGCTCACACTCAAGCACAGTTCATTGGCTAATGATATCTATTTGATCGTTGACATTTACGCACTATATATTTATTTTAGGATTCTAGCAAGTATGTTCAATTGTTAAGTGAGTGAAATGCAGCTTACCTTCTAAATCAACCACACGTCCAGCCCGTTTCAGCGCACGAACGGCTTCTTCATGCGTGGCATCACGTAATTCTTCACCATTAACCGATAATATCGCATCGCCTACGTACAACCCTTTTGCACTATCAGCAGCCATTCCTCGAAATATTTTCGATATTAAAATTGGCATACGATTTTCTCGGCCGCCTTTTATTGATATTCCTAGTCCATTATTATCCGATTTGGTAATTCTTACGTGTCTTTTTTGATTTGCTACTTCATAAGGTACATCGCACATTTCAGCCCCTGCCCCTGCACTGTTGTCCGCTGAATTATTGTTGTTATTCAAGTACTCGCTGTTGTTAGTCTCATCGGAATTCAACGACGATACGCCGTTTCCACCAATTCCTGATGATGGCAGCGACCCGCTTGATCCGTTATTCCCACTATGATTTGATCTATGATTCATTCAACTGATTAGTATTCTTCTGATTTCATTCATTATTGCATTATTTTTGCGTTGGGGTTAATATTGAGGCCCATGACATATTGCGTGTACACAACACAAAAGAAGCTACATTTCGCAATCCGACATAATTTGTAATTGAATGCCAACTTACCCCAAAGTGCCGTTCAATGTGGTTGTTTGGTCGATTGGTTCACATGTTTCGTCCAGGCTAACGGACAAGTAATCAGATTCAAGTGTTAATGTTACACGATACCATGCACCCCGTACTCTCGTTTCCAGCACACCGCATCTTGCTGTCCCGATGGCTCCAATCATTGTTACGGCCGCGGCATTTGGATTCACCGTACTCGCTCCAGTTGACATTACATCCAATGGATTATTGCGAGACATTAATAATCCAGATGATTCAACCATATTTGAATTGGCATTCACTAGATCGGCAATTCGATCGATTTTTTTTATATTATATACTCGTGTCACTTGTGCACAAAAGATTTGAAAAACTCTTCACTTCGTTGAACTTCTTATTTCTTTGAATTTACCGAAAAAATCTCCGCATATTCGCTGGAAATAAAGAAAAAAAGAACACATTTAAGATGAATAAAATAGAACTCCCAGTATGAGCGAGACTCGCATAAGAGATCTGAATCAAATATTGAATTTACATCTGCCAGCAATTCAGGGTGACCCGCAGAAACAAAATACTCTAATTAGTCTATTTTCAGATATTTTGATTGTTCTAAAGACAGAAAATGTTCGAAATCAATCACAATCTAAAAATTGATAAAGTAGCAGGCTCATTTAATTTTGATCCTCAAATTTCGAAAATGATCCGAAAAATATTTAAAATGATCAGAAACTTTTTTTACAAATTTGATCCGAAAAATTTGCAAAGTATCCGAAAAATATTCAAAATGATCAGAAACTTTTTTTATTAGTTTGATCAGAAAAAAACCTAATATGATCAGAAAAATTTGGAAATTAGCCGATAAATATCTAAAATGATCAGGAATCTTTTTTCAAAATTGATCAGAAAAAAAACTACAATGAACAGAACTATATTTAAAAATATCCGAAATCGTTTCATAAACGGATCAGAAAAAAATGGATATTCTCCAGAAAAATGTACCGATTTCCCGATTTTCCACAGTAGCGCTTTTCCGAAAATTTTCCAACCAAAATTTTTTAATAAGTAATTTACATTGAAGAATTCCGATAAATCGGAATCTCGGAACACTTATTCTGATTTATCATTCCGATTGGTTTTAATGCCGATAAATCGGAATCATTGTTCCGCTAAATTTTCTCTGAGCGGACAAGAAATTTTTTTTTCCGGTGTCCGTCCGTTCCAAATAACTCTTAAAAAAAATAAAAAGTGTCCGTCCGTCCGTGTCCGTCGGCACTTTCGTATGACCCCTAATTCTGACTAAATGAACTTCTTTGTATGTGTGCAATGATAGTGTCTATTCGTGTAGGCGAAAAAAACTCATCAGTTGTTTACCTACGACGAAGCAGACAAGCGGATATTTTTTATATAGTTGTGTTATATTTGTGATGTGTTAACATGGATATTGCGGAACATTGCAACACGGTAAGCATATTTTTGTTCATAAAAATCTTCTGTTTGAGATTTTTGTCCACTTTTAATATTTTCTTTTATGTTTAATTGACGACAAATGATTTTATGAACCATGTGTTCATATCAGATTGTATATTTGTACAAATAAAATAAAGAGCACAAAAATAGGTAATGTAACTCATGGTAAAACTATTAAGTTTTCTGGTCAAAATGCGAATTTATTCTGGTCATTTTCGGATATTTCTATGATAAAAATATATTTCTTTCTGATCATATTTCGAAAAATTCTCTGTTAATTTTCGATATGTTTCTGATAAATTCTATATTTTTCTGATCAAGTTACGAAAAGGGTTTCTGATAAGGGAACATTGGCTAAGATGGACAGTTGGCTAAGACGGACACCAAGTCAAATTTTTGACAGATGACGTTCAAATGTCAAATTGATCAGCGTCCAGTTGATCATTCATTGTGAGCTAGTTTTTGGTGTGGTTCCGAAGAGTAAAAACGTACTCTGTGTCTGTGAAAAAAATTTCGACTAAAATTTTCTCGAAAATTCTTTTTTCTGAACACCTTTGATTTGACCATAGAGTGAATTTTTTTCGAAAAGTTTGGAAGGTAAATGTATCAAATGTTTTGTTTTCTATTCTAATTCCATCATACCACTTGAGTTTTGATGTTTTTTCATCATGGAATTTTTTTTTTGGCGTCATTCACAAAATAACGTATTTTGGCTAAGATGGACACCCATAGATTTTTTGTGTTTTGTACTCAGATTCGATTTTTATGTCTTAATATCATGATTAAAGCAATCCAATTGCACTTCAAAAGCGAATTTATCCAAATTTATCACGTTTTTAATGCATTTAGTGACCAAAAAGGTATATCGATTATAAACCTCCTTCGAGATTTTCTGGGTGTCCATCTTAGCCAATAAATTTTTTAATGCCCTACTAACTTTACTTTTTGTGTTGAAAGCTTATAAATTAATGAAAATTGAATTAATTCATAGAAATAGGCATTGTATTTCAAATATTCGTCATATTTTTCAAATTTTAATCTTTTTGAACAAATTTTCGCAATTAATTTGTATGGGTGTTCATCTTAGCCAATGAAATTTTTTTTTGACCGTTTTCGGATGGTCGGAAAATTTGCGATACAATTTTTTTTTGCACTACAACAGAAAAACTCTCTTCGGCAAAAAGTTTTCATTTTCCATCCTCTTTCGAGCCCTATTGTCAAATTCAAGAAATATGCAAATATAAAAATTTTATAGCCAAAATTCAAAGTGGTGTCCATCTTAGCCAATGTTCCCTTAATTTTAAATATACTTCTGATCATTGTAGTTTTTTTTCTGATCAATTTTGAAAAAAGATTTCTGATCATTTTAGATATTTTTCGTCTAATTTCCAAATTTTTCTGATCATATTAGGTTTTTTCTGATCAAATCAATAAAAAAGTTTCTGATCATTTTGAATATTCTTCTGATCATTTTTGATATTTTTCTGGTAATTTTCCATATGTTCGGATCATAATTAATTAATCCAAAGTAGCATATGTTTCACTCGTGATTTTAGGCGATTTTCATTTTGATGACAAAAAATATCGAATTGATATCTTCGCAGAAATTGTCTTGTCAAACTACATAAATTTACAAAAGACAATTACCGTATATCTATATTGAAATAAATGACATGTTTCAAGATTTCTTTACCGCTTGAAAACATATTCTACTTTTTTCCAATACAAAGTCTGTGAATCATACAGCACTCCCAATCCCACCCTTAGAAATATGATTATATAGTAGTATAGTATTGGCGCTGTTATCTTTAATTTTAAATAATAACTTCAGAAGCGTTTAGGTCCAAGCAATTTCATCTACTCGAATTTTTTCTTGAGTGGCTGAAATTCCATTAAGCTTGAACTATTCGATGTTACTCTATATTGAGCTTAGAATTTTTCTATACTCCAGGTACAAACTTTCGAACGAATTTTTATATCTTGCATTTGATGGACCCATCATCGTTAAACTATTGGTGATAAATGTTTAACAGACAAATAGGAAAATGTGTTTTATCCACCTAAAAATGGTGTTGCATACAAATGGAAGAACTTTCGAAATTGATTTTAAATGGAATTGTTCTTTTTTCGTTTACCAGAATTATCAACAAGCTCAAAAATGCGATTCTCAATTGCACGATTCAGGCTCAGAGTAAAAGCAAACAATGAGAAATAGACGACTAACAAAGAAACTGGACCGGAATGTTGCGAATGGTTTTTTCTGCTCTCTCTCTCTTCTGCTAGGTAAAGTTTACGTTCCACTAATAAAAATTTATGTACGTATGCACTTACCCATGCGATATTTGAAAGAAAAAAAAACGAGAATAGCATTTTAACCAACCGAAATTCATTGCATCTACTCTCTTGTATTGGCTCAACTCGAAGCATAAAAAAGATGTATAGAAAAAACTAAATTGGAGAACCCAAAGCAATTTTGATTCAACACATATTCGGCTGGCGTATACATTAAACTAATAAAAGACATTTTGGATAAAGGGATGCAGAGAGGCTGAAATTGGCTATTCCGATAGTTATTCGAGTGTAATTCAGTCTAATAATTCTATTTAATACCTATCCCATTCAGATTTTCATCCGTATTGTCTTTGGAAACGAAAATGAAGACGAACACGATAACGACGAGCTTAATCCGGTCAAACAGCGAGAATGCGTGGAAAATGCCGAAAACGAATCAGTTACGGCAACAGGAAGGGGGGAGGTTTAATCGCATGTCCGTGGTGAAAAATGTAACACCAATCCACACCACACTGCATTTTCGCAGAAGTAGATTAATTCGGTCTCTTTCGACAAGACCATTAATATATCGACAGAATCTTACATGATTTGCAAGGTAAGAAATGTGGTGTTTGAAAGCATGTATGTGTGGGATATTAGTTGGTGTATGTGAATGTTTGAATATTTGCGTTCCATATATCGTGTTCTATCATTGGAATGGGATCTAACGAGAAAATGGGCACGTTATATCGTCATTTGGTTGTTTGCTTACACTTAGTTACTCCACTTGAAACGTTATATTGCTGATGCATCGCTATTACACGCTATCGCTTTCACTTGTTCGCAAACAAACATTGGATGAATAGAATGTAAAAATGAACGGAATGAAGAAATGAGTCGAACCCAACGCAACCAAACCAAATACCGATAGGGAAAAATGCACCGATTGCAATAACATATTTGGGTTCCGTTTCACATTTCCCATTGCGCCCGTAATAATGGCAAACATTTTCGAACATTTTTTTATTGGCGATACGGGTTTAGCAATGAACAGCCGGACTATATCAAAAATTCAGAGATCCCTTTCGTTCCGCATCGCCATCTTTCCATAATTTTAATTGTAATCATATGTCGAACGAAAAGAATTTCGTAGCGATTGCAATGACAGTTTTTCTTTTCGGATAAGTACTCGGCTTGCATTTGAAAT
The DNA here is from genome assembly GCF_009176505.1 of Sitodiplosis mosellana. Classification (NCBI taxonomy): domain Eukaryota; kingdom Metazoa; phylum Arthropoda; class Insecta; order Diptera; family Cecidomyiidae; genus Sitodiplosis; species Sitodiplosis mosellana. The sequence continues at coordinate 3,744,850 of NW_022601391.1, read as the reverse complement.
GCTTTAAAAATATAATGACTAGCTTTTCTACTTGTTCGTACATTGCACAATTTGGATCACTTCGTGGCTCAATACCAAACACTTTCATATCAAATTTGGCTTGGATGTAAATTAATTGTTATGTGCCAAAATCATATCTGGTCCCATGCGAAACATTATTATATTACATCATGGACAAAAATGCTGAATAGGTTGCAATTGGACAGCAAATGAAGTTTATTTGAGAATTTGTCTTGTTGCCTTGTTAAAGTTTCGAGTTCATCATTGGGATGCACAATGCACATTGCACATACCACACACGAAAACCAGAAATTGTGTTCACGACAATCGATACGATTCATTGATTGGTCACACATATATTGTATCTTTGCATTTCCAATGCTGAATCGTCAAACGTAAGCAACGATACGCTTTGGCATCTTTAATTCAAAAGCAACACATGAAATTATTGTCACGTGAACATGCAACAACTAATGCGTTACGATTACAGGGAAGTACGTTCAGCATACAATATTATTATTATCTTTGTCATTTTGGAACGAACCCAATTCTGAAAGAGTATATTTTTTACATTTATATCAAATGTAAACAATTCAGTTTCGATACTAGCAAAAGCTTTCATTTCCAGATTTTATTGTGCCATTTTTTAACCCTTTAGTGAGTGGTTTTTTTTCTGAAAATTTGATCAAATATGGTATGTGCTGGGATAGGTAGGAAAAAATCTTATGCATTTATTTAGTTCTTTTCTTGGAAAATCACATATTTCCATACAGAAAAACTAGAAAAAACATAACATTTGCTCTAGACTGTCACTGTCTGGAAACTATATTTCAACAAATTAATGATGCAGAACGTTAAATTAACCTTTGTCTTGTTGGTTCACAGTTGACCAATTCTAACGAATCAAATGAAGTCTTATGAAAATAAGTATATTACAATCGAAATTGTGCATGAAAAAAAAATCATTAGTTTCGTTTCTGCAGCACTATCCTGGTCACTTTGAAGATCTGCACGTGATAATGGTGTAAGCTACCTAATCAGAAGTTATTCCACTTACCATGATAAGGACGCAATTCTATTCAAATTCATCAATAAATGCATCATTTTATGCCAAATATTATAAATTCAAAGGATTTTTTTTTGACAAATATCTTCAACCAAATTACAGATATGAACAACGTAACAAAAACAGCACTTTAAAATGCATTTTCATCTCCTAACAAAATGAAAACAATAGTTGCAATGATAGCAAGACAACGGAGGAGCCAGTATGTTATTTAACTAGAAAGGGTGTCACCAATGGAAGTTTATACAAAAATACATACAAAAATGCACTTAAACAACGTGTATATTCATTCTACATACACACCGGGCCAAAATCAATTCGAAAGTTCACCAAATCGGATATGATTTCAATGAGATGCCACGCAAAAACGAACTCATACAATTCGTAAGCTTTACACAAGATCCGATGCTTTGCATTGGAATTGTGATTTTTCTTTTCAAATTTAGTTTGGTTTAAGGACAAAAAATTCGCTTTTACTCACTTTTGAACATTTTTACGAAAGAAAACAAACACACAATAATGCAGATACATATCCCGTACACATAGACACAGTTGGCACAGTTAGTGTATAAATATGTATATGTTGCAATGTGAGCACATTAAAATAATTGCAATGTTTTATTTTTCTGTGTGCAATTTGTTTCACTTGTTCCTAATGTTGGCCGATAATCAAAATTGAAACCAACATGCACACCAAACTGAAGAAAAAAATCGCACTCGAAATGTATTTGCTTTATCACTTAAAGTCACTGAATGAGTGGGAATCTAGCGCGGAATTAAACGCCACGTAAAAGCGAAAAATCGATTTGCCACATAGAATCTATTGAGTGGTTACGTGCACAACTGTGTGCTGTAGCACTTGTCATTTACGACTGTAGACTGGGTACAGTATACAACGTATTTTTTGAAAATTTATAGTAATTTTTTTTTCACACTCGATGCTCTCCCCCGAAATACACAATTATCAAGCAAAATAGAGTGGTGCGAAACATGACCTAGTGTTTTAAGCAAATATTAGTTTGTTTGCACATCGACTAAAGTCAAAGAAATTTTAACAGGAAAATAATTCTCAGACAAATACGTGCTCCTTTTTTGTTTGCTAAGTATCAACGCTTTTGAAACAATTTTTCGGCGATAGAACGCGTGAGAACAGAGGAACAGTTTGCATCTATCAAGAAATCGCAAAAAAAATGTCGATAACCATTCGATCCACTCTAGCGTGGATGAAAGCGGTGTGCATGTGTAGTGGTGTGTTTATAGACGCGCACCATAGTATTGCACATCCCGTCATCTTTTGGGGTGGCTCTTCATATACAGCGGCAAGCGACTTCAATTTCTACAATCCTCATGGATAAAGTGCTTATTTGCCTCACCAGCACACAAAATGGACGCATACAAACAAGTGCAGGGCAATCAACACACAGTCGAAAGCTGTGAATGCTCTTTGTATCCGATTCATTTGAGCATGAGCATTGATTGATATGCATAGCAGTGTGTGTGTGTGTGTGTATGCGTATCATGAGCATTGAATACAACCAACGCCGAACACACGCACACATATATTCAAATGAGCAACAATCCATCCCGTGAACTAACGGCTCGATAAACGGCTATGGATGAATGTGAAATGATGCGAATCGCTACTATATGTGTATAATACTACTGCTTTTTTTACAATCGACACCAAATTCTCTCATGATATCAAACCATTTTTGATAGGGATTTTTCATATGAATGAATTTCTGGCCATTCGATTTAATCGCGTTAGTTTATGTGGTTTATCACATTGCGTTAAAGAAAAAATCCGGAAAATTTTCTGCCACGAAATGATGACGAAAAAAGCGTCCAACACCGTTTATATCTCCGTAAAACGTTCTATTTTGAAAATATTTCCATTTATCCAGTTTTTTATCGACTCTTGGCGGTGTATCTGTGTCAAATACGTTACTATAGCGTCATTTCTCATTCACTACAAATATGTTTTGCTTCTGATATGAATGGCTGATGCAACCAACAGTTCAGTGGCTTCTTCAGCATTTAGAAAAGTATTATGAGTGGATATGATACGAGAGGAGAACACACGCGTACGATGCGAAATGCGTGTATCTATCCATTCAGTTCAAAAAGCACGACTATGGAGACAATGGAGATGAAGCGACAAAGCGAATGACAACATCAAAACTTTAAAAAAAAGTACTTACATAAATACACAGAAACTGATATGAATCTCATGTAAATACTTGTTCATCGTACGAACGCTAGACAACAACGAAATGCAACTGTTAGTCTCTGCAACTTATGTGTATATACCAATTGTTCTTAGCTACTCCGTTGGAATTTCGTACATAATTTTCGTTGCGATACATGCGTCCAAATCCAATATAAATGACAAATGTAAATCGGTTCGATTTACAATGATATCACGAAAAAAGCAATTTCAATGGTTATACCTGTTGAATTTTCTCCATACCGAAAAGAGAATCCGTTTTTCATATATTTGTTGAAGGAGAGTGATGAAGTGTCAATACGTACACATATAATTCACACACATGAGCATGCATGGCTGCGAGCGCATTTCCCGAACAACTGGCTCACGCTAACTAAATATGGGTTGCTGTCCAATGTATCGTCTCACGCAAAACAAATATCGACATGAGGATTGCATATTTTAAAGTGATTGCTTTACATTGTGGCAAACAATTAAAATGATGCACGAAAATATACAATATCTTTGCATTGCATGTGAAGTAATGTCTCTAATTGGTTGATGTTGAGTGTGTGATTGATCACAATCCGAAGCTATGATCTGATTTTAATGTTAATTGAAAACCATTTGCTTTCGGGACTTTCAGTAACAATAGTGAGCAAAAACGGTTATGTTCGTGTTCATTGAATGCTCAATCAATGCTGCTCAATGGTGCCCTTCGGATTGGATTTTTTTCCGTCTAGATCATTTCGCGGCTTTTCATTAATTTTCCATTTACATGCAGTCTCTGTACCGTCACAATATACTTTTATTACCCACCGAAATGGTAGTGGTAAATGTTGTCGTTAATTCTGGTCTTGCCTCATACACATCTTTGCTCGCCATTTTCATGCCATGTTTCTAACCAAATGCCAAAGTCAAAATCAATTGCATAACAATGTGCATTGTGCACACTGAACTTGTGGCTTAGAAAATCCAGTCATTCTATAAGTTCACTATACTTTGTGAACAGCTATTGTCGCAGCAACGAGTTTCGAATTTGGTGTTTTCGCGAGGTGTGCACTGTGCACACTGCACAGCATAAAATATCAGCCAAAATTCCGATAGTCTATTTCCATCACAATATCATATTTGCTGCTTGATTTATCTTGGCCAATTCTAACCACACACATACACACACTTTCAATGAAATGAAATGAAATGAAATACGAGAGTTGCTGCTATAAATGCGTCGATGAAACCAATTTTTTCATGTGTTGAATGTTTGCGACCGCTTGAAAACCATACTCATGAGACACACACTCAGAAGGCAGCGGTATGACATTACAGCATTTTAACAAATACGATGCATTCCTATTAAGAATGGCATCTGATACTATTTTTGATTGTACAATGCACATAAACACCGTTTCGAATTCGAAATGAGTTCATCTAATTGCCAAATTGCGAATCCATTGGTAATATTTCGATTAGAAAACACAACAAAAGAATATAAATATTCTAAATCGAATAGAATCGCCGTGATGCAAATTGCACGATGCTACACATACTGATTTCCAGAAAATGTTCATAAAATTGTAAAAAAATGATGGAAAAAATATTCGGCGTCGATGAGCCATTGAATAAAGTGGATTCAAGGTTTTCTGGGAAGTATCATATGCATATGTATATTCTAACTCGTTCAAACAAAACAAATTCGTTGTAGCTAACAATTTGTCGGGATGATAATTCCACACATAACCCAATTTATGATTTCAAAGTTGCGTACTACAGCATTTTCGACATTCTTAATTTGTGTGGGCTAGTTTACGATACGGTTCAAGTGGAATGAAATTATTCTGAACAATTCGGCATTTTGGCATGATGTGGACATTTGACCCAATAGATATTATGTTTATGCATATTAGATGACGAGCTGAATAATGCCTGAACTATTAACACAGTGTCTTCGTTTGAACTTCATGTTCACATTCCATGCGTTACAGTACAAATTAAAGTGGTTTTTTGGGACTTTTCATAAATGACAACTATTAAACAAGCATCATCATCAATGTCCTCGTCATTGTACCGTTCGAAATTCCGTATTCCCCTTCACGCATATACACTATATGGAATTTTGAGCGAAAAGTATGTCATTATTCTCATTGGTTATTCTGAGACAATAACATAACATGGCATCGGTCCCGAAGTCCGTACAGCGTACATACAATTTTTGTTTATTGCACTTGAATGCTAATGCTTATGCTAGAAACATTGATTGGAGACTATTTTTATTTCAAATCTCAAAATTGTATGATGATTTTAGTGGAAATATTTTTTTTTTCTTACTCAAGTGTGAATGTCAATCATCTGAATGTCAGACTACAATACTTATCTCAATTGACTAGAGAGTATGTATCCGATGACAAATCAGAGTAACAAAATGAATTTAATAACGTATGCATGCCGAATAACTCGTTTTAAATTGAATATGAATGTAATTCATTGTTGATTCGATGATAATTATTTAATTTGATTTGGCATCTGTCTCAAGTATTTATTACAGTATTATGTTTTTATTAAATGCACACATTTGGATGAAAATCAGCGTACAATTATGATCAGATATATTTGGAAAATATTTACGCTAGGTTCAGTGTGAATGCTGTGATGATATTGAAAATCGATCAACTGAACCGCTTATTAACGGAACTCATTGAAATTATTTGGAGAATCTAAGAAGCTAATAGATGGCGTTGGTATGCAGTTTAACATAAACAACGCATCGAACCTTTTTTTTATGGTGTATTGAATGGCAATGGAAAAATTTATGGTTTAAATGTTTACAAAGACGTTCATGGTTTATTCTAAACAAAAATGTGGAATGCGTTTAAACAAAACGAATTCGTAACTCAGCAGCTATTTAATGATCGCATCGACAGTGTAAAAAATTTGTTGCTGTTCAAGCAACAACTCACAGTTCAATTTGATTCTGTTCATACGCTGTGCTGTATCTTGATAAATTTGTTTTGTTCTTCATTCTTGTTTCTGTACGATGAAAAATGAGAGTAGATTTTCATAAAATACTAACCAATGAATGCGAGTATTCATAAAACTTTGAAGTACTATTTCAAATAGGCTATTTGCATGAATAACGTCTACAGTTCTGCAGCATCTTCAGTGTTTGAAGAGACGGTTTCAATATAATAATTTATGATATACATTGGTATATGTACAGCAATCGAATGAGATGACAGACGAGAGGCCAATTTACACAAAAAACAACAACAACAGTAGAGCATTCTATACTCAGACATTAAGTCGAAGACATTCAACCAATCCATATCAATATGCCACAAGAGTTGTTGTGTCAGAGAGCGACAATTTAAGATCGGTCGTCCGGTATAGTGCATATCGCGCGGAGACGATACTCATATCGATACGAACACAAACATGCATAGAACGAAAGAGTGTTCAATTAACAGAAGATTAAAGATTACAAACGCAGCAATTTATGTTGCAGAACGCTATTCCTGCTGCTCGCTTAATTCAGGTTTCGGCAAATTGCAAAGTTGGACATTCACATGTGCATTATGCTATTCAGTCTTTGTTGATCTCAATTCCTGCCTTTTAGCCGTAGCGCGTTTTTATACGTTCAACACAATTTTTGGAGATCTTCTTAATTCATTGGTTCTTTTTTCTTTCTTTCGGAAATATGTTTATACGACGCCGCATAATAAAGTTGAATATAAAAAAGTGCGCATACGCACACACGTACCATTTTGGAATGCACCACACACACCCATAGTAGCTTGGTAGTTACGATCAAAGAAAGGACTGTGTGAACTGAACATAGTCTACGAAAAAAAAATCAAGTTCGTTATTGTATGTTCTGCGCATATCATGCACACAGAAGTTTGGGGCACGACATATGGGTTTTCGACAGAGCGTCATGCATTTGCTTCGTTTGATTCATGTGTTATGTGTTTGCTTTAAAATACTCACACAAACATACACGCGCGCACACACATATACATAGACAAGCGCATTGTGATTGCACGAATGGCGTGCGAACGACATTACATACACACAATATATACATACGCACGGTCAAAGACAGCAGCATTGGTGAGCACCACGCTCGCCCAATCCACACACAACGAACGTGTTATGACGACGAACATGTATGCGTTCGGCATTGCACACCACTACAATCATAAAATGGCATCGAACACTCATCAATGCGTGAATACATATACAAATACTTCAATTTATCATAGTGCTAGCGGATGCGTATGTATTGGTAAAAGGACGCCACCGGTTTTGCGTCTACACAGCGTCTTTTGGAACAGAAACATCGATTCAGTTGCATTTGAATGTAAATCAAGTTTGGAGTGCGCGACTTTAGTCATATTTTAACTGTTCAAGTGTTCGTTTATATATTTTTTTGTCTTAAGAGATTAAAACTAAATGAAAAAAAGTGTGTCTGAAGAGAATTGAATGAATTATCACGTAAATACCAATCAGCAATAAATACGCCATTGAGTATCGACAATTATTCCAGCAAGCGTAAATTCCATTCCGTGTTGAATTTTATACCGTACAAAGATTTTTTTTTGAAATCCCATATTTCGATAAAAATCGGCTTTTTCTGACAAGAGCGGATCATACAAGCCAAAACGCTAACCGAACGCCAAAGGAAAAATAAAATCTGCTGTGCGCGCCCAACATACAAATCAAAACCACATTTTGATTGATTTAAAACAAAAAGTGTTTGACTAATTTCACAACAGCTCAGAAAGTTGTTCCAAAAAAAAGGTTTTTTCCACGCGATAAAAAGAGAGTAAATCCGAGGAATTTTTCGTAAATATGGCAGCAGAAGTGGCAAATAATCAAGCAGTCAGTGCACCAGCTCCGGAAGAAAAAGAAGCGGCTGAAAAGAAGGTTGAAGAGGTCGTGGCGGCCGTTAAGGATGGCGATGCAAACGCACCAGTCAAATCTGACGAAACGGCCGAAAGTGCTGGCGATGCTACTGCCGCAGCTACCCCAGCCAAAATCGTCGCACCAAAACTAACGGTACACAAAGCCGACTTCGAAAAGGATGTCATTTATTTGTATCAGTTCTCAAGGACCCCATTTTTGCCATCGATATCACCATATTGTCTCAAAGTTGAGACTTGGCTACGTCTTGCTGGACTTAAATACGAGGTAAATTGAACGAAACGAAGAGGAAAAAAATTGCATGTCATGGAAAAAAGAAGAATAAGAAATGAAATCACACATACACAGTCATTAGTATATAATTTCGTGTTGGTTCTCTCTTTCGATTTTGGATAATATCGTTTAGATTTTTTCTTTCCGTTTCTATTTTTGGTTGCATTTTCTATCTTCTTAGCTACTGCTGTTGTTGTTTATTTGACTCGCATTAGCAGTTAAAAATGAACATAAACACTTTTCCTTCTTTTTTCATTTGCTACTTTAAAATTATAAAATTTAAAAGCATTACCGAATTAACGTCGTTCGGGCAATTCGTTTTCAATTTCCTTTTTTTTTGTTCCACGTATTTATTCATATTCAGTTTGATTAGAAATTTGTTCTATTTATTTTTGCTGGTGAATTTCTTGCTGCTGCATGTGTGTTTTGCTTCTTGTCTGGGAAAGAAAAATTTATTGTATCAAGAGAAGCAAACATAAGAAAAAAAATAACGCATAAACCACAACATTGCATGCAGCTAAGAAGTAACGTCTTTTTTTCACCCATTTAAAATATTAGAAAAGATAAAATCAATATCGTTACAATACAATACAAAACAAAACGAAATGTTTAATAGACAATAGCAAAAATTGAAGAAAAACCAACAACAACAACACACAAATGAAGAAGCAGTAACGGTACGGCCAACCGAAAAATCATGATCAAAAAAACATAAGATATTAAATCAAATAAAACATAAAACCAATAAATAACAAGAGAGAAATGAAATTGTGCGCGCCTATCTCTTCTTATTTTTTTTCTCTTTTCCGCATCTGACGCACACATTGTCTGTGTGTGTGCATCCGATAAGAAGTGAGATAGAGGGAGATAGAAACAGAAAGAAAGGGAGTTGACTGCCGCTCTTTCTTTCCTTTCCAGTAAACAATAAATTGAAATAGTAATTTAATAAATTTTAGTTGTGATTCCACAATTATGTGCTAAGCTGTAGCTGTAGCTGGGTGCTGCTTTGTTTTCTTTGACTTCATTTTAACTAGATCATACGATTTGGAAAATAGAAATGAAATCGAAAGACTAGCCAACAATTTTAGAGCAAACAGAAAAGAAATTGAAGATTGTAATTTATGTACTCTTGGACGTTTTTCTTCTCTCTCTCTCTCTCTCTCTCTCTCTCTATCTGTCTCTCTCTTTCTCTCTATCTCTCTCTTACTCGTTCTTATTTTCATTATTCTTCTTTGGAACCGCACACATTGGCTCTCATTTACTTTTGCACACGCATACACATGTTCAATAGACTTGGTCTCGTGGTCGCATTGCTTCGTCTTGATTCGATACATGGTTTTTTTTTCTCGCGATTGTGGAAAATTCAAATTTAACCATCGCTGGGCGATTTTCATGCGATCGTTTTCAAAAGTTTAAACCGATTCCTTGTTTTTTTCTTTCAACAACAACAACAATAGCAACAAAATCATAATGTTATGGGCAATGGAGAATTTTCCACAACCACGCCACTTATACAGTTATATGGAAAGCGGTCTTTTCCAATATTTTGTGCGTGTTTGTGACGTTTTTGCATGTGTATCGGTGAACACACAAGCACCTCTAATCATAATGTATAATATGCAACGCCCGAAATAATTTAAGCAACGATGATAATCATCTTTGAATAACAGGAGATGCAAAAAATGCTAGTAATTCTTTCAAAAAGAGGTTTATCATCTTAATTTAATGTATGGTGAGGCGATTGAGAATTTGTCTGTTATTTACACGCTTCACCGCCCATATTCAGTGTCTTTCCAAGAAAGATAGAAGAAAAAATAAACAGCAACAACATAGAAACAGTTAGACAAACAACAAACGTCTACTCAACGCATTTTAAATAGTGGAGAAGAGGAAGTTCATTAAACAATTTAAATTTATCAAAATTACAACGCGTTCACTCACTTTCGGATAGCTGCTCGAAAACTGTATTCCTATAATAATCTTTTTCGCCAATAACTAATCGAATAACAGCCATATAGCAATGGAGAAATTTGATTGATCGCAAAATGACTCGAGTAACAGTAAAAATGTAAGCGCGCACACTTCATTTTTATTTGTTGTTTTCCATTCGGCCGAAATTCATTTGAAGGGACAAATTTGCGCGGCAACTTAATATCATTTGGTTCAATGGCAGTGAATATTGTTGACCCTCTATTTATGTTCATCGAAAAAAATAATGCAAACGAAACTGTCCCCTAAATTCACTTTCAAATGTGATTTGTTGTTAGTTAGTTCGTTTTTTTTGTTCAACCACGAAAATTATTATCAGTTCAAAGTGAAAAAGGCTAAAGCAATATCGATTCATTTGTATACATTACGTAGATAGATAGATATACAAAGAATGTGGAAATTGTATTGTTGCTGTGCGACTTGTGTGTACGGTACTCTTTAAGCTTTATTAGTGCCAGCGTTTTTCAAGCATGAATTTCATGAAAAACTTATTAGTTTAAAAAAAAATACAGTGTTCGTTGTTTTGCTGTCGTTTGATGCGATACACACGTAAAGCATGTACATATGCTACAATTAGAGAATATGAAAAATCCGTCCATTTTCGTGCTCGCGTTCACCGTTCACATGCTCCACGACACATTTACCCTTTTTCTTGCTCATTCCCTAATTACACTGAAATTGGTCAAGTAATGCCATTGACGGTGCCTCGAATTGATTTTATGTGACGTCGATGGCGAATTTTTCAAATTGCAATTTTAATTTGCGGAAAATTTCATATAGAACAATGAACGAAATCTTTTGTATCCATTTTTGCATAAAAAAAACCAACAACGATTGCAAAGTAACATGCTGCAACAACAGTGATGTATCGTTGTCAACGACACGATTTAGTACAGTTGCCCGTAGTTGCTGAGTGCGCTCGAATATTTATGTTTTATGTGTGTGACTCATTGCATACATGCACATAGCATTTTCCAAATGCCGCGCCTTTAACTCGCACCGCATGCGATACGAGAGATCTGACTCGCATACATATGCGCAAGTCGAAAATGTATACATACATATATATTTAAATGTAGAGTCCTATGTACATCCATATATCTATCTACATAAATATATACACATAGAGAGAGCACTGTGCGTCTTTTTCGGGGTTTTCTCTCGCGCTGTATCCAAAGTCGAACCCAAAGCGGGAACAACGGATTGCCTAAGAGATAAAGAGAAAAGTCGAGAGTGAGAGGAAAAAAGGCGAAGACGGCGGCGACAACAATACCATACGAACCACCAATTAGAGTTGATTTCGTTCAATACACTCGCTACGTTCACCGCTTGGCTATGCTGTGCATATTTTTCGCATAGCACTCTTCTTATACGGCATTTCATAGTTATTATTGTCGTCGTTGTTGGGCATTTGATTTTGTATTATTTTATACATTTTGTTGCTGTCACTACTGGTGCTGCTGCTGCGTTGTTTTTTTGTTTCGTTTGTTTGTTGGTTTTATTCGCATGCTTCACAGAAAGAGTACCATTTCCATCCAAGCACCACACCATTTATACAAATCCGTAAGTAAATTGTAATTGGGAATCATGTACATGGACTTGTGTATTTGCGCTGTTGTGTGCGACAATCTATAACAATTCAATTGCTGTTATTGCTTATTTGATTTCCATTTTTTTTCGTGCACTGTTGTTGTTACTTGGTTTGTTTATTTCAATTGGAGTTTTTGTTTTGTTTCTTCTTTTATTTTTAATGTGCACATGAATGATATCCCATTACCCATTTCAGCGGCTCGTTCATTTTATGGATATTGTGTGCTGATGAGTCGAAGATGAAAAATGCTCTTTTCTTACTCTCTGAGATTTCATCAAGAACATCACTCAATTTTGAGTGTGTATTTTTATTTTGGTATATAAATTTTCTTCGAAGAAAAGGCAAAATATGACGCCGAGTAAAAATTCGTAGCGTTTAAAAACAAAACAAAACATACATATATATGTATATACTCATCATTTGAACCCGGAACGCTCGTTTGAAGATCACTGAAGATCACATTGCATGCCGAGAGCCGAACATATATGGCATGCAGTCCGTTTGCCGCACGGATACGATCACACACACACACACATTCCTTACATTGGAAATGGAAATCCAACAAATATACCTCTGGAAAAAAATACACACAGAGAGAGAACTTATATTGAATATTATTCATGCGCATCATTTCCATCCATGATTTACTTTTTCTATGTACAGCCAAATACAGGCGAAAAGCATGCAGGCATTTTCAAAACCCAAACGTGAATGTTAAAATGTTCTTGGAATGGCCACATGTATGTGAAAGAGAAAGGAAAAAGAAGGGAAAGACCGTAAAATAGTCACCGAAAAAGTCATTTGAACTGAAGCAAGCGACAAAAAGAAACCAAAGATATTTTTCGCACACATACACATTCGAGTATGCACACAATTTTCCTTTATACTTACACGCTGTATATTATTTGTCTTTCTCTCTCTCACTCTCTCTCTCTCTCTCTCTCTCTCTCCAAATTTCTCTTTTGATGTTAAGCAGAAGAAAAAAAATGCCAACAACAACAACTGCAATCATGTGTTCCGATATTTTTTTTCTCAACATTTCACGCTGCTCTCCCTGTCTTTTTTCTCCGACTGGAGAGATTGAAGAATTGTCTTCTTTGTCCGTATTCGATTTGAATTTTTCCATCAATTTATTTCTTTTGACTGAGTGTACAATACATTCACTTGTGCCTCTCGTCGAGCCAATTCTTCGTATTCTTTCTTCTCTTTCACAAACACACGCACGCACAATCTCTCTCTCTCTCTCTCTCTCTCTATTCTTGCATTCGTCGTTTTCTTGTTTTTCATTTGGTTTCGTATTGCTTCTGCAAAGTGTACGCATGGGTGCTGTGTGTGAAATATATTATAAACACCAGAATAAGACGGAATTTATTTTTTGTGTGTAACCGACGATGTCTGGGTGGAAAACTTTTTGCAGACGATGCTGTTGACAAACTATTTTCGGTCAGATTTTTGCTAAGGGACGCGACGATGGATTTTGGTATTTCTATCGTTTGACATATATTCAACCACCGAAAAATGTACATGCTTTCGCAAACATGCAAACAGTAAAATATATACAACAGGTTGAAATGAGCAATATCTTGGCAGAAAAAGCCATCAGACATCAAACATATTGCACTTTGTTCGAACACGGTTTTTTGGCAGACAAAAAACAATGAATGATCTGGGCCAGGGCTTTCAGTGTCATAGTTGTTTGTAAATTTGTTGATGACAGTCAGAGCAAGAACAAGTTATTCATACATTCATTGTAAGATGTACGCAAAAGTTCTGAGTTTTTTTCTGCTGCTACACTGAACGAATAAACTAAAAAAAGTATTTATATAGCAAGAATGGCGAACTTAATGAACATCATTCGCTACAATTAAAAACTCATACACGACAATGGCACTTCAAGTGGTCAAAACTATTGATGCCGACACTATCTGGTACATGATGTTGTGTTTGCGTGCGATGTTCCCTTTTACCTATGGCCTAGGCGAATATCACGCTTAAATTATTTCAAATATTTCAAAAAAATCCAATTTATCTCTAAGAATCTGTCGTATGAAATATGGTGGATATTTGTGAATACGACGGAATATTGTGGATTTTTGTGATTATGAATGATATTTAAATGTATTTATTCGGATTCAATGCAAAAAATCTCAAATATCTCCAAAGTTCACAAAAATCTGATTTATTTATTCGAAATATTCGAAAATATGTCATACAATTGATGTTTATTTCAAATATCTCAAATATCTCACAAGATTCAGGAGCGTGATATTCCCCTAGCTTATGGCTGTCGCAGTTTTTTTCCACATATAAAACCGCACAGTCAGAAGCAACGCAATCAAAACCAACCAACACGAAATCGACACGAAATGGAAGACTGGCACACACACGATATTTCGCAGAGGTTGGTTGCAGATAAATTTATTTATATAAATTTCAAATATCAAATAAATTTATCCGATATTTTTCATGCGCTATGTTTTTCTGACGCATTTGTAGTACATAAACGAAACATCGGCTGTTGTATTGGCGGCCAGCTATTCATCGCAGGAATGAGATTTTTGTTTTGTTCATTTACCGATATTTGTGAACAAGTCTGCCACTGTGTCACTACATAGTATATATAGCCCATAAGAAATGTGCAGAGACGAGAATGTTCGCCATTTAGTTTTACATTGCCAATACATTGGTTATGGAGATTTTTGTTTTGTTTATTTTTTGTCGTTTGTAAACAAATCTGCATATCTTTTTGCATTGTCTCTACGCATTTCTTAGGGACATATACTATGTACAGTGGCAATTCAAAAAGATAGGCAGATTTGTTTACAAACAACAAAAAATAAACAAAACAAAAATCTCCATAACCAATGTAAAACTAAATGGCGAACATTCTCGTCTCTGCACATTTCTTATGGACTATATATACTTTGTGGTGACACAGTGGCAGAATTGTTGACAAATAACAGTAAATGAACAAAATGAAAATCTCATTCCATCAATAAATAGCTGGCAAATGCGTTAGAACAACACGACACATGAAAAATATCGGATAAATTTATTTGATATTTGAAATTTATATAAATAAATTTATGTGCAACCAACCTCTGATATTTCGGAGTATGTGTACGGAAAGCAATAGTATCAACGCCGAGCAAGATCAATGCATTCACGTTTGCCAATTCTCATATTCCGATTGTAGCTCGCTTCACCTGATCCATCGCAATCAAATCTGTTTCATTTTGCAATGTGCTACACTTTTCCACCAAGGCGTTTGGTAGATTTGAGCAAAAATTCGATCGAATCCACAGACAAAACGAGATTGGTGCATCAATTCTGTGCATATATTCATATTTTCGATCGTAACGTACTTTGCGAAATCTATTGGTGGTATGAATTGAAAGCGATGAAATGTTTGAAATAAATGAATACAAGGCAACAAAAATATCAAATGAACTAAAACTATTTGCTGGTAATTGTTGTCCTGCCACACTACACATTATATAGCATGTATAGCCGGTTTGTTGTGTGTGCCAGAATTCATCAAATTTAATTGGAAATACACCCATTTAAGAGAGCGCGCGTTAACAAGCAACTCCTCGCCCAAACCATTTGAAGATGTGTGTTTGTATTGCATTATCTGCCATAAATTTATTATGAAATCGAGATGAGAGGAACATGAATAAGAAGAAGGAGTAGAAGTAGAGAAGCAAAAAAATACAGTACACAGGCAATGGAATCCAGAATATTGACAATTTAGCTGCTATCAAAACCGCATGCTGTTTCAAGATTTGTGTATAAGTGAACACACCCAAATATGATTTGAGTGCGCGCTGTGCATTCTGTATACATACACACACACATTTAGACACATATACACGTCGTCATCAATACATGCGAACTGCACACACTTAAAGAAAACCATAGTAACAAACACAGAAATACACACACTGTTCCATGAACACAGAGACGCATTCTCTGTCAATGATACAAATGTAGCGGCGAACCTTCTTGATATACCATTATTAGGGAAATTTTTATATGTGCCCAGATTCACAACTCTCTATTCAGATAATCTTACAACAATGGCGTAAAAGTGCAATTTTCCCAACACTTGAACGTCAGAATGTTTCCCCTTCCGAACTAACTTCATTCAATTTATGGAACGGATATGTGAACGCATCTCGTAGTCAAGTTTCTATCGAACAGTTCAAAAATCTATTAATTAAGAATGACGGCTTTGTGTTCGTCGTTCTTTTTTTCTGTTTATATTCCCTCTTCTCTAGATACATGTTTTGTTATTGGTCATTGCTTCCATTCGTAGCATCACTCAGCGCAGATGTGCTATCTCAAAGAAGAAGATGTCATGATGTTTCTCTCTCCTTTTCTCTCTCTTCATGTATATGTGTCCCTCTTTCTTTTTTTCAGTATGAACTTCTGACATGCATTTTTATTGACAAATTTTCATAAATTATTTGATAATACGCTGTTATTTATGTTGTTGGCGCGCTTTATCCCGGCTTTTAATGCTGTGTTGTCGCGTAGTTTTTTTTAGCCCAAAATTTTGTTGACTCAAAATTATACACTCCTTCTCCATTCGACTGCATGATATCGTCGTGCTCATATCAATGCACAAATTTCGAAATGTTCGTTCCATTCAGAATTGTCGTCGTACAGGCCAATATTGTATTTATAACGAAAAGAATTTCGTAATGAAGATTAATAAACAAAAGAAGCGCACTTTCAAAATGATAAACAAAACGGAAGAATCACCCAG
This sequence comes from Sitodiplosis mosellana, assembly GCF_009176505.1. NCBI lineage: Eukaryota > Metazoa > Arthropoda > Insecta > Diptera > Cecidomyiidae > Sitodiplosis > Sitodiplosis mosellana. The sequence goes on along the minus strand of NW_022601391.1, from coordinate 3,728,034 downwards.
CACGTAAAGTAACAAAACTCTTTCTCTCTCTCTCTCTCTCTCTCTCTCTCTCTCTCTCTCTCTCTCTCT
>NW_022601391.1:3691601-3727955 GCF_009176505.1 Sitodiplosis mosellana | reverse complement strand
TCTCTCTCTCTCTCTCTCTCTCTCTCTCTCTCTCTCTCTCTCTCTCTCTCTCTCTCTCAACTGGCGATTTGTTGCCGGTTTGACGAAACGATGTTTTTGCTGCTCCGTTCTTGATTCGCTTTGTTTCATTTCGCTGCAGGCCTTGTTTACATTTTTTTCATTCTGGACAGTCGTTTTAATTTCATGTGTGTCTTCTATACATTTTTGTTGTTGTTGTGTGCATGCCGTTCCTTCACTTTTATCGCGTATCATTCGTCGCATGCTTGATATACAATATTTGTATTATAGTTTTGTCGAAGTGCATATTTGGTATGTGGTGAATTGTTTGTGGCATTCTGTTTCTATAAATAGAATTTCAATATGGGGAAGCGATAAATTTGGTATCACATTCGATCAGATCGTTGATATGCGTCGAATGAATCGAGCGCTGAATTCTTATTCTCACTCAGTAAACAACGCGAATCATATTTGTGTATACATTTGTTTTATTTTTCACTTGAAATTTGAAAGCCATTAATTTATAATTTATAATTTATATGCATTATATTCATCTAGTATGTCGTTTGAATTCAATTTTAGTCCGGAATGTAACTCACTAATCATAATAATGCAATTAACATCTTACATTCCACTGTGTGTCAATGTTATCGTGAATGCAACAATTGTTGGATATACTGACCGAGACGCCGTATAAAAATAAGGCGAACTGATCGCGTGCGCACAACTCAGTCAACTCGTTCAGTTTGGTACGAATGCCTAATCCTGATTAGGGTTTCGTTTTATATATAACAAAATGGTCTTTGAATGAGAAAATTCCGTTGATCGAAACAACTGTCCAATTGATGGAATGTAGATCTTGTACTGAATATGAAACAAAAACAAATATGTACGATTAGTTGCAAATGAAACCAAAACCCACGTCACGTTGAAGTTCTGCTCTTCTAATGCAATCGCAATCACCAGAAATAATGAGCAATAAATATTAATCAAGTTTTAAATATAGACATACGTTAATTAAAATGAAGAGAAAAAAATATCACATAATTTGTGATAACATCTTGTTGCAACACACAAACAAGCCAGCACATTCAGTTCAGCATCTGCATTGTTTTTTTTTCATTAATTTCGTATGTTTTTATTGTGATGATCATTTCATTCATCCATTCATCGCTTTAATTCCTGTTGATGCCAGTATGTCTTTCAGTTATGTTTTTTCTCTGTTCATTTTGTTCATATGTAATTTGAGCATTACATGAGAACGAGAACCGACCCTGATCGATTAATTAAATGCGCTGAAAATATTAGATTGATGTTCGGCGTGTGTATGTGTGGTTTATTTTTTTTTTCTTTATTGTTGTGTGAACGTGTAATCGTTCATTCAATAGCATTTTTAAAATTGATCAATACCAATTTCTTTTTAATTTGATTGGTATGTTGGTTATTTGTTTATTAATTCCATTTAAAACTAATATTTTTCGATTTTCTTTTTCCTGTCTCCCTTTACATTTGCGCGCGCCCCATCGGCCATCATAATCAAAAACAACAACAACAACAGAATGTCGACCATAAGATGAAATTCCGCTCGAAGAAAGGTCAGTTACCATTTATCGAACTCAATGGTGAAGAAATCGCCGATTCGGCCATCATCCTACGTGAATTGAGCGCAAAATTCGACAAAGATTTGAATGCGGGTCTCACACAAGACCAACGTAACATTGCTCATGCCACCATATCGATGATTGAGAATCATTTGGTCTGGATTTTGTTCTACTGGCGCATCAAGAACCCGGATCTGCTCATCAAAGGTTACAAGGTGAACTTGCAACATGCACTTGGATGCCGTCTGCCCAACAGCATTTTGAACTTCTTCTTCCGCTTTACATACGGACGCAAGGTAAATTCAATTCCAAAACATAATTACCATACATGCTTAGTTCTTATTACATTTGGTCAAGTACTTGATTCAAATCTCATAAGTTATATATATATAGGTTTAGGTTGTATTTTAGTTCTATTTTTTGGTTGTTGGCTTAATCTCTCTATTATGTTTTTAACGCGCTTTACCCACTACAATACCCTATTTCCCCTCCCGCCTCACCCCCTGCCATCACTTTTACCATCCAAAAATTGTCAATATCCCAGTAGTTGAAATCGGAATGTTTTGTTTCGCGATCGTGACTGAATCTAAGGTCGCAATCGTCAATGCAAAAATAGCATGCGTCTTTTTTTCGGTCGCTGAGATGGTAAACAAATGAGTGATGCAATCGTTCCACATTCATACACGGACTACAAAATTGCAAGTATCGATTTTAAAAGACGAACAACATAAGAATTCCAATCGATCGGTTTTTTTCATCGTCGAACTCAAATTTTATTCAATTTGTCTATGCGTGCGATTTTTTGTTTGTTTGTGAAACGGTCAGCATTTATCGAATTGGTCGTCAACGGTTCGATGCTATTTTTTCTCTTCATTTCTTTTCATTGCTTGTTTTGATATGCAATATATAGTTGGAGCTTACTGTATACTTCTACTGCGGCCAAATCGGAAGACACGCAACTGAATGGATCGAGAAATGCGCAGAATGTTCGTATAAACAATATACGTTGTTGTTGTTGCGCTGTATGTTTCATAAAAGAGATTATCTTTCCTCTCGCGTTCGTTTTGTTGTTTACATTTCGGCTGCACAGTACGGCTCGTTTTATTTCTGTCAAATCGTCGAACGAATCAATTCATTATTATTACATATTTTCTGCTGACGTGCTTAGTTCGTGCGCGATTGCTTACTGTTTACCCCACTTTTCCATTGCCGAAGCAAAATACAATTCAAATTGGAATATTATTAGAACATTCCAAAGACAATTTTTGCATCACTTCTCTTGCAATGCTCGAACCGAATGAGAGGAAGAGGAGGAGGAGAAGATCTTTACAAGCAATACTGTATATAAATATACGTCGAGTAAATATATGTTGCATATGAAATATAATTTTTTTTTTGTTCGTCTTAATTATCACAACGTTCCAAAATACCAGTATTGTCTTTGCCATGTGCGCATGCATGCCCTGAAATGCGGCTGCAACTGCAATCTATTTGCATAAATACAAAATGCAGCAGTTTAGTTAGAATGTTTTATTATTGTTGTGAGAGAGCAATCACAGTCAATGAATAAGCAAATACATGTTATTAAATATATATCAGCATTCAGTCGCTGCACCCTCAAATATTGTGCGCGCATGGTCTTGCTCACATACATTCGTTTCTGCTTCTCTACCACTGTTGCCGCCGCCGTCGTCGTCGTCGTCTTGACTTAATCAATCTCAATCACTTGCAAACATCATTGTATGAATATGAGTGAGAATTAAAGACCGCAAACAATCAACTATTATGTTTGCATATTAAATTTCAACTTAAATGAATTATTGCCCTTGCGCACTCTCGCATCTTCTGACAACAAATTATTGATGTGATCACACAACAATTCATGTGCGCAGCCCGTTCGTTTGCTCGCAATTCAATTCATTCTCTCAATGTGTTGCTGAAATGCGTTCGTTATTGCGCGCTGTCATATCTCCAATTATCACCATTATGTTCGCAAAGATCGAGACGTTTCAAATGCGTGCTCTGATCAAGATGGAATCGAATGCCATCTCCCGTTTTGATGTTTTTTTTTTAAGTTGAAGGCTTTGGCCGGAATGCGTACATTGTTATCCATCAAATTAAGTGGCGAACAAACCAATATACATTACAATCTCATAAGTGAAAACACGATCAAATATCTATTGGCGATCGATTTCTTTTTTATCCATCGTGAATCGTTTATTATTCCTCGCGTTTTCCACGCTTCTCATCCCTCTCTGATTCTCGAGCTATCGTTCTCTTTCACTCTCACTCTCTCTCTCTCTCTCTCGCTCTCTCTCTCTCTCTCTTGCGTTGTATGCCAACCACCCCTTGTAACGTAATTTCTTGATATGGTTGTCTCATGTTCAGTGGTTGCAGGGATGTAAGAAAGTGAAAGCACAAGGAATTGGTGTGCACAAACCGGAGGAAATCGAAGAATTTGGCAAACATGATCTGAAAGTCTTGTCCGACATTCTAGCAGACAAACCATTCTACTTCGGCGATGAACCAACCAATGTAAGTATAAACCCAAATATATGCGTAATTCGCTTATAGCTGTTGAGCAATTTATTAAACTAATACTTGTATCCCTCTTTATGAACAGTTGGACGTCGTCTCGTTTGCTGTCTTGTCACAGTTTACTTTCATCTCGAAAGAAGTCAACTTCCCACTCAGAGACTACATCACTGAGCATTGCCCAAATTTGATCGGTCATGTGTCACGAATCAAGGAACGATGCTTCCCCGACTGGGAGGAAATCTGCTCTAAGCTCGACTTGAACGCTCATTTGCCGAAACCGGAGTAAGTAATCGCACACTCAACTGGGGACTCCAGGCTGAACATCAAACAATGAATGTTTTTAAATTTTGAAATATTTTTCTTAACTTTAAATCGTTTAGACCGGAAATCAAAGAAGGCAAGGAAGCTGAAACCGAAAAGAAAGCTGAACAAGAAAACAATGAATCGGACCAAATTGAAAAAGAGCTAGAAAAAGATAAGGTATAATTTGCCAAAAAAAAAAATCAACTAACTGCTATTTATCCTCGAAATAATTGCCAATTAAATTGTCTGACATATTGTTTTTCTCTCTTAAATCACAGGTCGAAGAGAAGGAGAAGGAGAATATAGAGGAAAACAAGGAAAAAGAAGAAGCTAAATAAGCGCATTACATATTTACACAAAAACACCGAGTAAAATATAAACAAGCAAGAAAAAAAAATAGAAATTTACAACAGTAACAACGTCATCCGATTACATTAAAACTATCTAAAAAAAAAGCTAAAACATCAAAAGTAATAAGAAAAAAAAAACGAAATTACTCAAATTTTATAGATACCATTTTTTGTGCGAAACAAAAACACACTCAAATGAAATCGCTACATTTTCTAGTATGTAAAACACCACACACAAACACACACACACAAAACGTGAATCGCGACAAACAGAATAAAAACACAATGAAAAAAATGACATCTCGAACAAAAAAAAAACGAGAACAAACCAAACAATGTACGAAATCGAATCCGAATATTTGGCATAAATGAAATGGAAGAGAAAAAAAAGCAAGCTTGACTCAACATTAAGATATTACAAAAAAAAAAATATTATACTCATACTCATTTAATAGATACGAAATAAAAAAAATCATAAACAAGTAAACTAAAACGCGAATCAAACGAAAAGAGCGAACAAACATATATACATACTACAAACACATCTCTTTTTTGCAATAAGTACGTTGCATGACATTTAGTGAATATACAATTCCATATGAAATGATTATTATGACAACCGCGAACCGCAGCACAATTTCTTCATGCGATTTTGGGTGTGATTATTTGCTTTCAATTTTTGCTTTTAAATTGTTCTTCTTCATCGTCGCGATTCCCCCATCTCACACAAGTCGGATTAAGGAAATTGATCGACGCGTCGGTCGACAACAACAACTTGCTATATTTTCTACGGGTTTGTGTCAGTAGTTTGTTCATACATTGTATGCCATTTAATCGTGTTTCAAGTGCTTTGAATCCGAATGCTTCACATTTGTCAAGGTCGCCAAAAATTAAATTCCATACGCACACATTCAACGGAAGTAAAAAATATTTTTAAACTAAATTGATTTACCGCTTTTATCAAATAAAACGACACACAATTGTCACACACAACTATGCACAAATCACGCAACATCACAGACAAGACACAAACAAACACATCAGAACCGAACAGAGTGCGGCGTAATAAATATAAATTACAAAGTCATAACCAAAAACACCATCAACACAGGAGGAGCATTCAGAAAAGCAAGTGACGAATTATACGTATTTACATATAAAGTACGAACTTTAAATTAACACTCTGAAAGAAAAAAAAATCCACATTTTTTTATGACGATTTTTTTTTCTGTCTCGATTTAGAAGCAAATAGTAGGGATAATATAGCAACCGAGAACCATCGATAATGTTAGACATAAACAAAAACAAACAAATACGCGCATAATAAATACAGCTGCTACCAACGCGATCATTTTTATTCACCATTACACGAAATCATTCACACTCATAGTCAAGCGGCAAAACAATAACGAGAAATCAAAGCATTGAACATCATTTTTCTACACCATCATGTTTTTTCTCCCTTTTTATACATTTTTTTTAAAGGATAAACACAACAACAACAAAACGGACAGCTAATTTACATCCAATGAAAACGAAAGAGAAAAAAATCGCTACAAAACAATATAGAACAATGAGACACAAAGAAATTATTATGAATATATATTAAATTAGTAAAACCCGTGTAATATTAATTTAAAGCATCAAGGAAAGAAAAAAAATAAATTGAGTAAAAAAACGCAGTGTTTTTTGCATTTAAATTGTATTTGTATATCGCTTTATATGAAGAAATGAAACCAATGTTTTTTCGTCAATGTATACCGCCTGCATTCATTTTTATTATAATTTTTCATTTGTAATTTTTTTCTTTTCGATTTTTTTAAAGCATTAAGAAATAACTCAAAAATACCTAAAAAAAACAACTTGTACTATTTTTAGAAGTATTAATGGAAAATTGTCAGTACCGACAAATTCATCGATTAAGTGTAAAAACAACATACATTTAATACGTCTGTAGCTCTCTTTTTTTATATGATATGGAAATATATAGAGAAAAGAAAAAAAAACCACAAAACCCAATTGCGATTTCTTTTAAACAAATCTTTTTGCTTCTCCTCCCCCACACATATGTATGTATGCATATATTATTATAACTCAAACCCGAATGCTCTATTTTCTTAGTTTTCATTCGATGCAATCGACCAAATTTGTTGGGCATTCGGCCTAATTGAAGCACTAAGATATGAAATACTAATGCTGATTCAAAGTGCTCAGACTTTAATTAAAGTCCAAAGTCAAAAATTTTGTTAGTGGATATTTTTGAAATGTTTCGTTGGCATGAAAATTGTTGGGCCCAATAATGATGTTTTGCATCGAAACATTCGAAGGTTTCATTATTTTTTTGGATTTTTTTGAGATTTTCCGTTAAAGTCCGGAGTACTAAATTGTGGAAAACCTTTACTTTTGGGTATTTTTACGGTTTTCAACATTTACTAGATTTTAGTACATTTTTAGTACTTTTAGAACATGGTATGCAAAGGTTTTGAGGAGTACTAAAAAGTTGCCACAGACACTATTGCTCTACTCCGAGTCGTTGAGAAGTTATAGGACTTCAAAAATTTTGCAAAAAAATTACAAAAAATCGGAAAAAATTGAAAAATTCCAATGTATAACCTCTTCTTATGCCCAAATATGTTCAATCGCATTGAAATTTTGCGAAAAATGCCAGGAAAAACGAAAAAAAAATGTCGTGAAAAATTTTAAAAATCGAAAAAAAATCCAAAAAAATAGGTATATTACTGACGGCTTTTGCGCCAGATCATCATTAATTGTCCTAATTCATTCCATTCTATCAATAAAGCCGCCCAAAAACGCGAAAAAAAGAAAAAAAAATATCAAAGTCCGGACTTTAACGGAAAATCTCAAAAAAATCCAAAAAAATAATGAAACCTTCGGATGTTTTGATGCAAAACATCATTATTGGGCCCAACAATTTTCATGCCAACGAAACATTTCAAAAATATCCACTAACAAAATTTTTGACTTTGGACTTTAATTAAAGTCTGAGCACTTTGAATCAGCATAAGAGAGAACATCAACTCAGCATAAAAATAGGAGGCTCACTCACGTACTCAGGCAAAAGACGGCGTTTTCACATACTCAAAATACTAATTTCACATCATGAACCAAACCATTTAAATTTTTTTCCTTTCAAATGTGAATGTGCAATTTTCGTGCGCGAACTATTCAATACGTAGCATTTTATAGTATATTTCTAACGATACGAGTAAAGCAAAAACCAAAAAACAAAACGAAGCAAATAATTACAAATAGAAAATAATAAAATTCTTGACATCGCATGCTATGACCATCATCTACGAATTAAACAGCGTCAAGTTAAGTGAATCAAAAACAAGAAAGTGTTCATGTTTGCCATTTTCTAAATGGTTCTCCACCGATTTTATTTAATCCGTAATCTTTTTTTTTCCATTCATTGCATAAGTAGCTATCATTTCGCTAAGCACATCAGTTTTCATTCTCTCATTTTTACAAAAGAAAACTCAAACATTTTGCAGTGTGTATTCAAATCAAATCAGTGCTTTGTAGCTAAACAAAACAAATGAAAATTATGTTGAATTGAGATAAAGGGTATGAAAGAGATCAGAGGACAGGAGAAAAGATGGTTTATGTTTGAGCCAAGAGAACGAAAAATATTTAAATAAATTTTTCATTGATATATAGTTGGCTAAAAAAGTTGATATGAAAAAAACGCAAATGAAACAAAATCCAAATTTAACAAAGATAAAAAACGAATTCACTTGATTTTTTCTATGGAATGGACACAAAGGAAAGAATGAAAGGAAAACAATTTGAAGATTTAGCGCATAAGTCCATTTTATAAATAATTCTATTCTACAATGCCAGTATGAAATATATGTATATGTAAAAGTGACCACAAAAAACCATTCTTTTTTTTCGGCAAAATGTGTTGCAATGATTTTTGCATGAACTTGTTTTTAAATCTATGAAAAATCGTACACACTTCATATCATGCTGCCTCAACTATTTCAAATACTATAGCGAGAAGTGAGACCCATTTCGGATTTTCAGCTCGACTTTGACATTTTTTTAAAGACATTTTCAGTCTGTTGGGAAGTTCATTCATTATTTTATGCACGGTGAGTACTAGGGTGATTGTGATATTAGTCAAATGGTAGCTCCAATGTATCAAGCATCATAATTCACCATTCATATACTTTGATAAGATCTCGTTTCTGATGGAACAACCAAGCATTTGAGATGAAAAGTGGAAAGTCGAATGTAGAAAAGGTAATGGACAATGAAAAGAACGGAACTTCGGCTGATGATAATTATACCAATTCTACCTCCACACAGGTAATTCTAATAATTCTCTCAAAGAGTGAGGTTGAATGGTTTGATTCTAAAATTTTATCTTCTCATGCGAATAGAACTTTGATGCAAAAAAATGAACAGCTTACTCAAATCAGAAGCAAATATGATGATAATACTTGTTGAGAGGTTTGTCTAACGAAAATTTTCAAATCCAATATCTTTACCAATAGGGTCATCAGTCATGCATCTAGCTTCAAACAATATAACTACAGCTGTGCTGTCGCTCTTCTCTGACAGTTTTGAGGATTTGACTTTTGAGTATACAGTATCAAGATTTTAACCTATAAATGTAAATACAAAAATGAAATTATTAACATTCGGACTTTTGAAATTGCATTCAGGGAGACTTCGGATCTGTATGTGCCAGAGACCATTTGTTTCTATTGCGAAACAATCCAGCACAGAACTGAAATATATCTATAGTATAAATGAGTTGCTTGAAAATGTAAGCGTTTCGACGAAAAGCGTTTGGTCGTCATTCGATGCATCAAATGAGTTTCAGTTGAAAGATTTGTTAGATTCCGATCCTCATTATCGTTCGATCATAAGTTCGGTGATATTGGCCAAAAAATGTGGACGATTGGGCAATCCGACCGAAGACAATACTAGTCATCCTTTCTTCGAACATCTCTGTGATAGTATTAAAGAAATGACAGCCGACGATGTAGTTTCAACACTGGTTGCATTAAATTTTTTGAACGTGCCGTTACATCATACGATCAACCGAGAACTTATCATACGAGTCACAAATATGCTAAAGGGTGAATAATAAAAAAAAATGAAAAAAATGTTTTACAAAAGGAACAATGATGAATTTCTTTTACAGATCTAGATGATTTTCCCCTTAAATCGCTGTCAAACCTGGCCATTTTCTCTCAACAAAATGATGACAGAGTGTATCCATATTTACTTTGTGCGGATTCGAATTCACATATGATCAAATATTTGAAAAACTGTGACAATTTCCAGGATTTGTACTACATCACGCTGTATTTTGAAAGTTTAGATAGATTTCTAACCAAAGAACTTATGACCATGCACAAAGCAAAAATGAAAGCATATTTGAAAGATCTCGACCCACAAATCAATTTTAAAGAATTATTGACGGTATATATTTCAAATATAAAAACAAACAATCGTGGATTTTTCTAAATTTCTACTTTTCTTCTCCTTCCAGATGTTGACATTTTATCGAAAACATATGTCCTTCAAAAATTCGCGTATAATTCGAAACATTTTGTTGTTTGTGTGTGTTGAAATACCTAATTTATCCAACTCTGATCTTCAAAATATTGCTTGGGTAAATATTATTTACTTGTAAAGGTTTCAAAGTGAAACGCGTCGATTTCAAATTCGAATATACCGATCGATTGGATATAAAAAAAATAATAATTTTGACAAAAGAGCAGCGGCCAATTTTGGGGCATAGTGGAGATATGGCCCCCTCTTAACAAAGATTCATCTTATGGTTTTTATATGATGTGTTTCGGCCTTGAATTAGAGCATAAGCGTTGATTTTTTTTCGAAGGGAAGTGTTCTGAACCGAAAAGTAATTTTTAACGAGGAATCCAAAAATGTAATTTGTTCGGGGAATTTAGGGAGGCTTTGAGCCTATTTACAGAAATTGTATGGGGAACTCCAAAATACGAGCTCGGGGAGGGTGACCAAAAGCACAAATAGATAGTACGAAAAAAATTAGGTATAGTTGGCCATACATTTGTATGCAAAATTTCCACTCCAAGGGGTAGAAAATGGACTCTGTAATATCCTCAGATGGGGAGCAATTCTTGCCAGTTCAGTTTCTGGGAGACGGTGCAGTGGGCCGTTGGAAAAATACATATTCCCACTAATTTGGGTATGGAGAATCCGAATTTTTGGGTTCCAGGTCCAAAAAATGTAATCTCTGGGTAGGAGACCCACCAACCCCATGAGGTGTGGAAAAAATGGGAGGGAGGCTGCCCCGAAAAAAATTTCTTTTCATTCTGAACAACATCATTTTTTGATCAGATGAAGTTTTGGAAATGGGGTGGGTCTATTCCCACTATGACCGAAAACGGGCCGCTGCCCTTTTGTCAAAATAATTTTTTTTCATATCCTATCGATCTGTATATTCAAATTTGAAATCGACGCGTTTCACTTTGAAGCCTTTACTAGTGCATTTTTCAATGTAGGTATATTTTTAGAATTTTTCCAAATAATATTTCTCTATGCGAACTTTTAGACGCGAGATGTAATAAACGAGCCTGCATCAATCATACCGGAAATTGTAAAAGCGGCCGAATCACGAACGGACAAGTCTACTGATCTTGATCTAATCTACTGTCGCTTATCCAAGTATTTGCCCGATCACTTGGAATCAGTTTCTCGAGATATGCTGACAATATTGGCCAATTCAGGTTCCGAAAACACAATAAAAAATGATCAACTGTTTGCCATTCTGAAACATAAACGATATATCAGTGTCAAGGATATCTACAAAAAATATTGGGAAAAAATGACCGAAGATTTGGCCAACATAAGCACACAAGCGTTAGACATAGATTTCACATTGTCAACTCTTTCGTATCGATATTGTTTGTTACAAAAGGGGCTGGCTAGCAGATACCGGTGCCAGAAATTTGAATCATTGTTGAAAGAATTAGTGTTGATCGAAGTTAAATATGGAATTTCGGCATGGTTGCCGCATCGCATAGCCAATATGGCCACGTTTATAATCGGATATGCCAATGACCCAATATTTGATCAAATTACGCTTCCCGAGTATTTTGTGAAGAAAATTGAAGAAATGGCGCCCCAGTTCACGGCCAACGAAATTATCGACATTTCCATCGGAATAGAAACTTTTCATCGTAATGGAATCCCAAAGAGGTATGATGATTTCGGAAATATAGGAGAATAAACATATTGATATGAATGAGGTAATACGCTCTTTTTTAGTGTAAATCGAAGGATGGCAGCCAAAGTTATTGATCGTATCGGACGTTTGGAAAACGTTGTTGATGCTTGCATAGAACGAATGATTGATGGACGAAGAACGATTCAAATTGATTCGATTTGCTTACTCATAAGAGCGTATGCCAATCAAAAGGGTACGATTATCGAGCTTTATGCTTTTGAGAGTTGAAATACTTATTGATTTTTCTTTTCAGTGCTAAAAAAGACCCACACTCTTGACAAATTAATTAGAAAACTTGAAGAGATTTGTTCCTCAGATGATGTTATCATCACAGCCCGCACGATCCAGATCGTAACGAGTAGTCTTAATAAAATAGTGTTCGTCGTACCGAGGCTATGCGAGCACATGCTGAAATTTGTTAATGAACATCGGGATATTGTGGGTGGCGATACTGTAGCCTATTTATTGTTTTATTTATTTTCAATGGGCTATGAACCGTACGTGAATTCTCAACCGATTTTGAATGAAGACAAAACTGGGACGCCGAAAAGCCAATATCTGAATGCCGAACTGTTTGATTTTGATAATTTTACTCGAATCATAAACCGTGACTTCGAACTGATGCCGGCTTGGTTAGTCGTTCAAGCATGTTTAGCATTCAGCTTTTATCAGGTATGATTTTGGAAACACAGAAACAAGAAATTACACAAACGACGAAAAATAAATAAAATTCATTTGAATTTTTCATCAGGTTCTAACATTAGATTTAATAAGTCGAGTGTTCAATATAGATTTCGTTACTCGGTTAGAAAAGGAGTTGGCTCTGATGTATGATGCGGTAAATAACGACCGTTGCGAAATTGAGGAGAAATAATTAATAGTTAAATTTGTCATAAATTTCCAGAGAAGTTATCCAAAGAACCTTTTAAATATTGTGATGCAGCTAAATAGGGCGGTGTGTCTGGACTATCCGGAGGTGATTGATCGAATTGATTTGTATAATTTGTATAATATAAATGATAATTATTTCATTATTGCAGGCTGGAGTGCCGTGGTTCCAACAAAATTTTGCACAACTAGCAGCAGCTGGTGAGTCAAGATTATAAATATACTTTTATTGGAAAATTAATTAATAAATTTAAGTTAAAATACATTTTTCACTGATAGAAAAAAATGGCCAATCCAGCCCCTACTTCAACGATATATATAAAATGTTGCTGTCATACGTTGGTGGTGACCAAAATATGATTAGAACAAATCATCTTACCCCATACGGATATCGTGTAATTTGATAGAATTTTTCATTATATCTCATTTTTAAAAGAAAACAAGTAGTAATTCTATGAATTCTTCCCCAGATACCCTTCGTCATATATTTTAACTCACATAAACAACTGGTTTATCCACCATTCGATGAAGGAAGCCAATCACTGAATAAGTGAGGATTAGTCGATGAATAAAAAATCGATTTAAATGGAAATTAATTAATATCTGATTTTTTTAATTCTAGAGTGGCCATTATACCATTGTTGAACCATTCGTTTCGTTTGAATGACACAAAAGCACTGCGCGGATTTAATCGTCTTCAAGCACGACATCTGAGTATATTGGGATATGACGTTGTTCAAATATGCTATCGAGAATGGAATTCGATCCACATGAATTTACCTGGTGCTCGTGAAATTTTTTTGAGAAATTTTTTAAATAAATACAATCCGTTGATTGAATAATTGTGCAAAAACTTAAGACTTTTATTTCAAAAACAATAATAGCTTAAAAAAACAAAAAAAAACTTGATTCGTTCAATAGATTTAATAATAACCATTTCAATTACTGTTTAAATACCGTGATCGGTGATCGAATTTACATAAATTCATTTTGGTCATACGTCGTTAACATTGTGCAAGGCTTGCGGTGGCGTATACTAATCTCTGAATGTATAATAGCAACGAGACATCGAATTTGGAATGCCGATCACCGTTTAATTCCTTACAAATATTTCAAAAATTGTAATGCAAACGTTTTTTTTCTCTTTAAATTAGATATAAATCTAGAAGTGTCGGAAATATTTTTTATATAAAAAACAATGAAATATATTCGCCATTGAAGGTAACCTCTAAGATATACATATACATAAGCAACGGAGCCAGTTGCAATTAGTAAAAAGTTGCGTTTTCTGGATGTATTTGAAAAATCAATGAAAATGAAGATATCTTTCAAAATAGAAGTTTTTTTCACTGTTACGTTTTGTGAGAGATGCTTCTTTTGCAATTGTGCTGTATAAATAAATTTGTATACTTTCTTCACTGTTTAAATGAAGTAGAAAAGAACAATGAAAAATTATTTAATGTTTGTCTTTATTTTAATAGGAAAAATTATCTTTACTTGAAAAAATGCGAATCCTAAGTAAAAATGAATGAATAGACAAAAATTTCCTTGTTTGCAATAATATCAGTTAAAATGTAGTGGATTGAGTCCACTTAGCAATTGGAATTTTTTTTGGGTACATAGTACATAGCACTAAGCACTTAGCACTCAGACATTTTTTATGTAGGGTGCGTAGAACTTTTTTTTTTGGGTTGGGTTGGTTTTGTATAAAATGTCACCGGGCAGGGCCTAAGTTTTCTATGTTTTGGCTAAGTGCTAAGTACTAAGGGTTCTACTAAGTGCTAACACCTATTTGCTAGTTTCTTCGACTTCCCTGTTGAAATAGACAATATGTACATACAGTGAAAGAAGAACGTTCATTCATTTGTGAAACAGATATTTCTGTGACGCATATAAAATTGAAGCCAACTGAATGAAATTACGAAAAAATTACAATAAAAATTGGCTTTTGGCTGCTGTGAATGTGGGACTTGAATTTCGATAGTTTTCAATCTGAAAGCATCTTCAAAAAATTGTGTTAACATCCATATATTCTGCAGGTTTTTGAAATATTTTTCCATATTTATTTGTTGTGAAAATTTACAAAATTATTCTGCAATACGTTCAAAATGTGTGACACTAGCTACTTCAAAAATATTGTATAAATTACAATAGCATTTTGAGGGCGTTTAAAACTGCAGATTATAATTTAAATGTATTATATATATATAGTTTTATCAATGAATATATTCGATTAGAGTTTATGAGGAAAACTTTTTTAAGTTGAAATATTGTACGCGTTTTGTAAATGGTTGAAACCGATTGTATATTCGGTTTGGTCATTTGAAAAAATATATATGTGAAAAAATACATTATTCATTCATTATATCAAAAGCTAATATTTAGATCTGCTGCGTTAGTATTTGAATCATATTTGGTTGTCATTGCGAGGACATACTAGGGTGTTTTAATAATCATTTAGAACCTCTTTGGCAGCGTCGAAGTCTCTTTTCTTGGGCATTTGTATATAAAGAGAAAAAAAATGAAGAAAGTAGTGAGAAAAGCATTGCGGTCTTTCTGTCAGCCGAATTGATCGGAATCGACAGTAATATTGTAGGGTTTTTTCTGAATTCGCTGCTTGTTCGCCACACGCATATAATCTTGTATTGAATACATACAAAATACGAAGTGTGAAATTGTAGAGCGCCGTCCATAAATGACGGCAAAATTCAGTACTAATTGGTGTGATTTCGCAACATTTCACAATATGTCGAAATCACTTACGGCTATTTACAGATGATTTTGCCGTCAATTATGGATGGCGCTCTACAATTGTTCAAAATGTGAAGATAAGCAGGTGTTGTTCGCGAATTCTTCAATGATAGCAACTAAGGCAGAGCTAGATGTTGCGGTTTTTGATTTGAAAAATTGGTAAAATATTCCAAACTATTCGACAATGAAATGCATTTAAATTGTTCAATTCAATAATAGATTGGGTCGTAATGGATTATTTTCATCGGTCGAACTCGGCTGATTGGTAGAACTGAATTCATCTACCATCTCATGTTTTAGATTTGTTTTGTAAAAAGAGAGTATGTTTAAAAATTTGTTCGCTCAAGATGTTTTCAGAACATTTCGCGAATGAAAAATGAATGGCATTTTCTGTTCAATCAATGGTTTTTCATGAATCCGACATTTAAAACATTCCTGGACGATCATTTTCTTGGTTTCCTGCCTTTTCAAAGAACATTGCATCCTAAGAAGATGAAAGAAAATAATGAATATTTGCTAATAATTTCAGATCTGTTGAAATCCTGTTCGAATTGCTTACAATCAAAAAGCATGCTCCAAGCATAACTGCTTTCATCCGAACGTCCAAATCCATCGGGAAATTGATTCCAAAGAAATCAGCATCCGTGAACATTTCACTATGAAAAAAATTGAAATTTAATTAGGTTTTTCGTACGCTAAATGTTTAGTCCTATTACTTACCGTGCTATACCAGACCATTGCTTCGAAATTTTACCAACTTCATCACCATTCATCGTAACGATCTACAATGTAAAAAAGAAAAATATTCACGACTGTTCTAGGATTGTTTGATACACTGTCATAAGCGGGTTAAAGTATTTATTTTTGGATTTTCTTATCTGAACAATTCCAATGGATTAAAAATATGAATAGTAAGGAGATAAAAACCTTGAATTCAACATCTCCGCACAAACTGAATGTACACAATGGACCTTCTATCCGAAGAACTGTCTCTCCAGTCTGATTTTTAATAGCAAAGCATGGAAAACATAGCGACCATTCCTGTTCAATGCGCCCGATCACATTTCCGGGCGGTGCTGATACCTCCATCGTTTGCAAACAACAGGGGAACCAGCAGCTGGAGCATGCTAACGGACGATTCAAATGAATGACTTGATTTTTGTAAATATCCATGATTTTCATGTCGAATGGCCGAGCAGGACCGCAGCAGTTGCGGGTGCAACTATAAGAGAAATTTGTTGAAAAAAGGAAGTAAGATTAGTGAATATTATAGATTTCGACTAATAAGTAGATATAGTGGGTTGAAAAAACATGCCAATCATTTTCCTCGACAGCCCAGTACACCTTTTGACCTAAACTGTTTTTTATTGTGAACTTGTTATTCGTTTCGAAACCGGTAAATGCCTCAAGAAGTTCAACTTTTTGCTTGACTAAAAGTTGATCAATAGTAGTAAGATATTCCAATCCTGGGGGACAGTTCGGAATGGCGCCGAGCGGAATATTCATCCAGCCACCTAGTATCAAATGAAACATATTTATCAGTGTGAAATAGTATTTGATCTCAATGAAAGATTTTCAATAATGAATTCAAAAACATAATTTCCAGACCACTATATGCACAGTTCCAGCACACCGTGTGCATGTACATTGTACATGCAGAAGTAAGGCACAGTGTTTACAAAATCGTGCAAGTAGTTAGGCTCATATTCCAATGGAAAAGGACCAAAATATTATATTTTTGTGTAAAATACTATTCAAATGTGCAATACCTCTTTTCTTCATCACTGAAAAATTGCCCATATCCCTTGTTTTTTGGTGATTTGTTCAATTTAAGTTTTTTACGAATGCATTTCACAAGATTTCTGAGACTTGCAGTTTTAAAATTATGCATTTTGATTGTAAATATGGCCGTGGCAATTGGACCAACAGAATTATTTCCCAAATTCGACATCTTTGCAAATTTGCATGGTTTTCATTGCAATGTCAATCGTCACGGATCGCCTTTAATATATTCTACTTTGAGACTTGAGGTTACTTTTGGTGAAATTGAATGTTTGATTTGGCTACGATGTATCGGTGCACAGATGAAATACAATTTGTTTTTAAGTTGTTGAAAATTTCACCGTTTTTATACAGATATAAAACATATTAGAGATGTTTTCAATACACAACTGTCAACAACAGCAAAAGAGCTATTTCTTTTGTTTATTTTTGCGTTATCACTTTGATTACGAGGAGAATCAGAAAATGTAAAGATAAGTGAAACATTTCATCATTTCAATCATATTGTGTGCGTTTTCTCTACATTTGTCCGCATAATAAAAATTACATTAAACAAACGCTCAATTTGTCTGAAATTCAAGTAGTTTCTTTTATTAGTTGACATACTTTGCTAAGATTTATTTTCTAACTAAAATGATGGTCATTTTCGTGACATTTTTTGTTTCGTAAAAGTATACTGGGATTCATTTTAATAGATTGTGTTATAAATTTTTTTTTCAAACGACTCGCATTGCAAACCATCGTTTGCGTTCGGAATTGTTGGTGTTATATCTTTTGATAGCTGCCAAATTCATTCGATCGCTGACTAAGCTGGAGCAGTTTTCTCTTCAGGTTGAAGTTTTGCTCTTTGAGGTAATAAATTAAATCGGCTTGCTTTTCAAGAAGATCGGCTACTTTGACATTCTCAATAGTTATGCCTAAGGAACCGATAAATGGTTGTTCAATGTCACGCAACGCGTCTGGTAGTGAATGTATACTGTTGAAATGGTACACTTTCATTATGTATGTTCCATGGACAATCATCAGAAGTATCGTTTCTAAGCCACAAAAAATGCACTGTACACCTTTTTGACAGTGTAACGAAAACTGTGTTCCATCATAGGCTTCCACCATAATCGTTTGCACCAGGAATATGATCATATTCCACAGTGTTACAATACACAATGGCGCATTTTTATACGTTAAAATTTTTTTACGATAAAAATCATGATATCCTTGTCGGCGTAAATCGTTGTGCCGGCGTGTGACCAAGATATCTATCACGAGTGTAGCTATCCAAAACGCACATCGAATGTAGACCATAACATAGTATGTTCGACAACTTTCCTCAGTTAGCCATTGCAACTCTAAGTAAACACCAGTAACGAAAATTAGCATCGACAAAAGCAAGTGTAACGCCGCTAAATGACTCGTATACAAATTCAAGGAATAGTTTTGCTTAAAGCAGCCACTACTGAATTCAGAATTGCTTTGATGGTTGAAAATTTCATCAGTTCCGTATGTGGTCATTTTTTGTTGCTTTTTTAAAAACACAACACTTCACAATCACCTCGAATATATTCTATCAACAAATATTGCACGACTCAAAACATTCAATCTCTGTGAATTGTTTCTGTACTGTAACTTAACTGGCCCATTGAATTTAATCGAATGTTGCTACAAATTGAACTTAAGATGTTTTATGTACCTACATCATGGTGATCATGAATTATCACGAAGACAGATTGAATACATTTTCATTTAATGTGCATCTTGGAATGGTTTTGTTCGTCGAATATATACGCTTGTATACAGTTCAACTGATTATTTATTTATCGCAAATCGAATGCAAGCGCAAAAACAACAATCAACCAAAAGAATAAATAATGCGACCAATGTTTTTCAATCGTAATCATACAAATGACTTTTCAGCGCTCCTTGTGATGTACAACACAGAGGATTTTGGACATTTCCAATGAACCATTTCTGTGTCTACTGATTACTCTTAATTGGATCTGCTTATCTAAAATATACACAACCATTGTTGAAGATGCCACGACAGAGAATATTTCAAGAATGAATTTAACTTCTTCTTCATTATTTCAGTCTTTAAAAATATTTCTCTAGGTAGCGTCAATTGTTTTCAATCATTGTTTTACATACATATTTATAAATTAAACTGAGAAGTCTTGCACGTAAATAACATGAACGTGACAAATTGACCTTATTGAATCGTTCCTTGCATCTTCGAACGCATTTCAATCCGAAAGAAAACAACCAAATGCTATCATTCTTCGTTGTTGTTTACAATCATTATTGAGTTTACAAACACGTTATTATTTCCGTTTGTTTTTTTTTTAGTAAAACAACTTATCAAAAACATAAAATCACATATATGAATGTACATGTTCATGAAAACGCTTGATAAGTACTCCAATGATCATTTTGCAATATTTATAACAACAACGAGATGAACCTCTACCGAATATGTTGATTATAAAATAGGGCCACATATATTAAACAAGGAACCAGAGCATTGCCATTTTTGGTGCGTTGATCAGCTTGGTACCACGATTTTTTAAAAACAAACTCATTATCTTTTAAATTTGTGCTCAATTGCTCCATACCACAACCGGAGAACAAAAATACCACTTTTTGTCGGTTTAGTGGCTAAGCGATGATGTTTTTGTCATTCTTTTCATTTCAAATGAATCGATCAAGCAATTCATAACCATAATCAATTTATTCACCTAACGACTTGAGATATTCCCACTGTATTTTCACCTTAACTACTTACCAGAATCGGCCAACGGTTGTGTAACGATGGGTCCTGTCGGAACCGGTTGATATTGGTGCGGATTAGTTGGAAATTGGTGCGGATTTGGTGGAAATTGATGCGGTTGCGGTTGAGGTTGGGGCTGGGGCTGGGGCTGGGGCTGGGGATGATATGAATGCGGCTGTGGCGTTGGTTGAAAACCCTACAAGTACAAATATATTGGGCGTAATGGAACAAATCAACTATTAACTAGCAATAATATAATTTAAAAGAAACACATTTTTTACCATTCCAGGTGGTGGTGCATAACCCTGATCCATTCCAGGTGGTGGAGCATATCCTTGATTATCCTGCTTAGGCGGCGGATACCCACCTGCAGCCGGGAAATTGGGAGTGTATGGTGCATTCGGATTGTAAGACATTTTTACAAATTCACGTTTTTAATCTTCTCTATTTCTGAGCTCTATCTAGACCGACCTGCTTAATGGTAATTAATTCATCAATTAATATTGGGCGGTACTAATTTGTACTAATTATTATCGTCAATCTCGCTATATTATTTTACTTTGTAATTAATCTTTAGAAAGAAGCACACTTGAGATATATGTAAATTTCATTCATTTTAATTTCATTTTCACAGGATCTCAGGAATTTTCCTAGGAATTTTCATAAACCAATGACGTTCGTTTATTATTATTATTATAACTATTATTATGAAAACTATGAATTTTCAATGGTGATGTCATTCGGTGAAAGAAAAAACTTTCTAAAAAGTAAACTTATCAACAACCTTATGCTGTTTCTACTGGTTATCATTTCCATTTGTAATTTCACTATTTGAACCAGTTCAATGTTTAATACCAAAATTTCATTTAGAAAATCGTTTGATTGTAATGTTTATATACGAGCTGCTTACACGACTTGAAAACTTTTTTGAAGATTCACATATTTTGATAACAACATTGGTAAACTACTGAAAACACACGATTTATACATTTCCAACATATTTATTCATATTTTGATGCCTAAAAAAAAGAAAACTTACCCAATTTAGCTAAACAAATAGCTACCAAATAAGTGTTTGAAACGTTTAAAATATACTCATTTGGTTTTATGAAAAATGCAATGAATGTAATGCACACACGTAAGTGTCAAAGAAACTGTCATCGTAGAATGAATACATTCAATCCATTCAACTTTCTAAACGTATATATGTATGCATACATATGTGCATAAGTAATAATAATAATAAAAGTATAACTTCTTCTGTAGAATCTGTTCACGGCAGTATTAATATACATACAAAAATTGTTTACAATTATCCAAGAAGTGGGAATAAATTTCGAAATTTTATGTACAAATTGATTTTGAGAAAGGGATAATGCGGGATATAATCATAATATTCAACGCAAAATGAGCACTGAAATACGTAAGTGGACACTGGTAAGTGTTCATTGGACATCCAAAATCTGATCAAATGGAACATTCAAAATATATAAACTATGCACTAACTATGTTATTAGGAAGAGACTTTCGATTTATTGAGTTTTTACCGTGAGCTTCGAGTATTGTGGGACCCATCGAATCGAGATTATGGCCTAAAATCGAAGAGAGCAGAGGCAATCTCTGTACTAGCCGATAAATTTGACACCACTGGCTCGGAAATAAATCGGAAAATTCATAACTTGAGATGCCAATTCAATGGTGAGATCAGAAACTTTAACCGAAGAAAAGTAACTACTATGGGTGAAAATAATAAATGTGTCAGCAATTGGATATTCTTTGATATAATGAAAGAAATCATGGGATTCTCGGAAACAAATGCGAGGCATGTGAGTATTGGGCAGTTAAAAATTCAAAGTAATTGAATGGCATTGAAAAATTTCATCTTTATTTTCTCTAAAAAAAATTAGCAAATTCCAAAACGAAATTCAAACTATTGTAAACACTTGGAGATGAACTCAGCTTTTACTGACCAATCGCCAACACATATAGACTCATATCCGCAGTTAAATCAATCTGTATCGCTAGACATCCAACCGCTGGACGATTGTAACCTCTTATTTGGACAATACGTAGCCAATGAATTACGTTATTTGAAAGTGAAAAACCAACAAATAGCAAGAGTGCGCATAAAACAAGTATTGGCAGAACTAAAACGGATGTAGAGCAATAAATCCAATTTACACTAAATCATTTTTGTTTCAATTTCTAATAAATATAAGAAACTGATTATTATATATAAAATCCATTGCGAAGGATCACTCGATCTTCTTGCAGCATATGGATCTACATAGGATAGAAAACAAACATATTTTTCACAATTGAAAAAAACCGGTTGATGCACCTGTATGCTTCAATTCGACGACTAGTTAGTTTTTAAAGACAATTTTTTTATGTCATCAAGAAAAGTTCCAGCCACCGTATTCTCCTTTGGACCCTGAAAGTGGATGTGGTTTGTGAAAAACGCTTCGAAATCCACCATGTCGTTTAAAAAACTTCAGCAACGTGGGTGTAACTAAAGTGACAAGGTATCGCATTGCTATCTTCGAGATATGTAGTTCTAGAGGAAGTCAAAAGCTAAGTGAACTTTTCTGTACACAATTTTGCGAATGCGTTACTACAAGTATGATTAGTTTTTATGCTTGCTATTATGGTCTCTGGAAAGGTTCAGCAGGTCATCCGTTTGCCATATGGAAGCTTACCAGGCTAAGTAACCTAGACACGTTTTTATTAGCATTCAGAAATAGAACGACATAAGTTGATTCTGAAAAAAGGTTTTTTCAAACAATAAAATCCATTTCAATCGGCTGCAAATTATTTGGCATTTATTTTTATTTCAAGCTAAGCATATTTTTTTCACTTATCTAATAAATCAGCAATAACCATCCTTTCCTTAATACTTCTGCATTGAATTTTTACTATATTTTGTTCGCATTGACGATAATTTGACTGAACAGTCACTGTTTTTCATCATTCTTCTGCCATAGTGATTTACAAATAGTAAGCCACGAAAATCTCAAAAAAGTTCTAAAACTTCTAATGCTAACCGTTGCGTTTGAATGGTAGATTGTTTTAAATTGGTCTGCGCTTTGAGATTTTACATCTCTATTATCGTTTAACATTGTTTGTTCAATGTAAAAAAAACTGTATTCAAAATAATTGGAAAAGAAAAAGTGCTCAATATGTTTATATTCAGGAAATTTATTTCTTTTTTTACATAGATATTTGCTTCAAACGTATTATATGATGCATATGAATAATGCACAGTACGGGTTTCGTAAAAAAAAACTGCCGAATACGGCAGAACTTGGATTAGAAGCTTTGCACTAGCTAGTTTGGTTTTTGGATTTGGCGACAAAATTGAATGCATAATTTTGCTTATTGACTATCGGCTGGTGATTTTTGTGAAGAAAAACAAAGCTGAAACAACAATCGCGCAGCAAATAATCTTAAATTTGTATTTGTTTTTTATATGTGAAGGTGTGGAATTCACATTGATTTATCAATGAATGTCGAGGAGATTTTTGTTTTGTTTTTAAATTGAACCTAATAATTTTAAGTGGAATCTCTCATTTTATTATCAGATAATCAGATATATCAACACAAAATTAACTATAAATGGAGAGCAACAGAGATGGAGCATAAGTGATTGCCTAACTTTGACAGTAATTGTGTTGGTTTCCTATGTTATTTTATAGTTTTATTTCAATTTGAGGTGTTCAAATGTCATTTAGGAGTTTGATTAAAACATATTCGAATCTGTTTTTTTTTTTTGGTTCAATTTCAAATGTAGTTTGAGGGAGCACTTTTTCCATATCATTATTCTGCTATACTCCGACTTTCAGTTAAAGTTATTAAATACATAAATTTTAATTAAAATTATACTTTAAAAATAGAATAATTTATATCTTCTTTCCGTAATTTTCTTTTTAAAAAAAAGTTTGTTAATGAAAACTATAAATTAGCGGCATTCAAACACTTTTACAGTTAGGTCGACACTGCCTGAGATCACATAAGGAAGATTTTGGTGAAAATCTAAAATGAGAGCAACGAAATTTAGCAACAATCAAATAACGGTGAAATCGGATGTATAGTGGCTGTCAACAAGCTACTTACCAACAGATGTGCAAAAGTGTTGATGAGCATTGATTGTTTTCAGGCATCGCTTGTTCCGTATATCCCAGCAGCGTATGGTTCGATCGTCGCTAGCTGATATTATATATTTTCCGCCAGGATGAAAGACGATTCCTTTTACCCAATTGTCGTGGCCATTTAATACAAATAGACATACGCCAATGCTAATATCCCAAACCTGTGTTCAGAGTTTTCAATAATAGTTAGTAAAAACACACTCATTCACATAAAATTGATCATAAAACCTACTCTAATGCTTTTATCACGTGAACCAGATGCCAAGAATGGTCCATGATGTGAGCCTGTTTTATTATCAGTGCCGGCTGCTTCGTTGATGGCCTGTGAGGCATTTTCACCTGCCCAAGCAATGCATTCAACAGTATGGTCGTGGTCTCTTAGCTCAACCTAAATGATAAAGACGTTTCAATAGTTTATTTCATCGCAAACGAATGGAATATTGTATGAATATTACCTTGCACTCTTTCGTATTTATGTTCCATACACGAATTGAATGATCATTCGAACAAGATGCGAATATTGCTCCATCTGGATGAACTCGAACCATCCGAACCCATTCACGATGTCCAACATATGACTTTACACAGTATCTGTATAGGTAACAATTGGGAGTTAGGAACGCCAATTTTTAACCAATTTTCTTTGAAGTTTTTATAATTTCAAGTGAAGTAAATGGCGGAAGAAGAAAAAACCTACCCGGTAGCAACTTCCCACATTTTAATCGTTTTGTCGCGAGATGCAGATAGCACAAAATCACCAGCCGGTACGAATGCAACGGATGAAACATTGTGATCATGGCCGAGCATTGTCTTGAAGCACTCAAATGTTTGCGTGAAATCCCATAGTTTTATCGACATGTCTGCACTGCAAGAGGCTATCGAATAACAAAAATAGAAGCAAAAATATCAATCATAAATGAAGTTCAGAAACGACTACTAAATGGACACATTTGAATGCACTTCAATGCTTTACCTAGTACTTTTCCTTGTACATCGAAAGCGATGTCATTTACAGGGTCCGTGTGACCTTTGAGGGTTCGTTCGTATTCACCGGTTTCAAAATCCCACACTTTGATCACTGCATCTTCAGATGAGCTTATCAACAAGCTGAACACTGGATGAAATATAACCTAAAACAGTTGAAACGATTAATATAGCTTACAATTCGTTACAGATATGCTATATATAGTGTCTACAGAATGACTATACTCACTCTAGTTATTGTAGCTCTATGTCCATTCAGTGTAAATTTTTCCGGCGGTCGTGGTATCCATTCGCCAGGGCTACGCTTCGCCTTAATCGGACCACCTTCAGATGCTTCCTTTTGAGCCTCAGACAATTTTGCCTCGAGCTCCATTACTTTCTTTTGCAAGCGAATTACAGATGTCCATTTTTTCTCTAACAGGCCACTGTATTTTATTTCTACCGATTCAGTAGCATCCAAATCAGCCTCTTTACGAAACGACTCCAGTGCATCGACGTAATTATTTGCACTTAAATAGTCAGCTATCGCTTTATTTCTATAAAGCAGTTTAACAATTATTGGTCAATTAATGGCTGTTTATTGATTTTCAAGTGATATACAAAGCAAGAAAGAAACACTTACAGTTCTTCGCGTTGTCGTTGTGACAATACCATTTTCATGTTTTTTGCATAAACTTTCGAGCAGAAAAAACCTAGTGCAACTTTCGTATCTAAATACCTCGATCAAATTTAGCTAGATTTAATTGGATGTGTTGAGTGTTGTTTTTGTCGTTACAACAATTTTCCCGAAATCACGGTGCGGGACCTGCAAATTAAAGTGTAAATTTCTTGAGTTTTTTTCTCTGATTAACTTTACGTTGTTGTTTTACAACACTTATGTGCTGAATTTTTTAGGTCTTCACTTCTTTATTGAAGACTTTATCAATGTAATTTTACCACCCACCCATCCCCAATCTGATTTTCAATAATCGAGTTCCTCCACCCCTCCATCAGAATGGTATTATTTTACCGTGATTTATTTTGAGGTTTACCCAATGTAAATTCTACTAAACTAACTCAGAATGAATGGGAAAACATCATGTTTTTATGTGAATCCAATCGGATTAAATTTTCCTGTAAAACTGTATAGAATTCAGCCAGCGGTGTAAATAAACAAATGGTTCTGCTTCAGTTTGGTATAGTAGAGTAGATCGAGATATCAATAAAACGCCATGTCTATAATCAATCGCATGTATTGCGTTACAGAAGAAGAAGAAAAATCTGTAAAAATTGTATGAATCCATACTATATACATAGACGGAAGCGTAGATGTGCATTGCAAAAATATTTGGCCTTGAACAATTTCATTGTCAACATTCACAAAAACAAAAATATTGTCTACATTCGAACATACTGTTATGTCTCACCCACATTTCTAAGAGATTTTCCAAATATTTCAAAGAGAATATCAAATTAGCTTGAGAAATTTTTTTTAAACAAACAAAACAAAATAGTATTTTGATAAAACAAACTCTATCAAATTTGTGGTATGTCAATAGAAGAATCGTAGAAAATACTGATTGAAACTTCTATAACTACCCGTTTTTCGTTGCGTCCACTTGGGTACTCTGCAAATGTCATAATTCAATCTCTCGAATGAAAGAATGAAAAAGTTAGCTTTTCTATAGAAAAAATGTATGAGTCAATGGAAATCAATACCTAATTACATACATATGTTATACATTGTATACACGTTTTCAAACCACTTTTATGATACATATGAACTAGAATTTTTCTTTTTTTTCACAATAAATGAAAACATAGTCCGAATAATCTGAATGTTATTTCACTAAATTTTAAGCAGAAAATTAAGTTTTTTTTTACCAAAATGTATAGTCGACTGAATTCACAGCCTATTGTAACTCATCAATAGATCGAACTTTTGATACTACTTAATTTGATTTCATAATTATTCACCGGTCAACCGCGTCCTGCTAATTTAATAATTTAAATCTTCAGACTAAATGCCCACTTATGTGATTAAAATGATGCACATTGAATGGAAAATAAGCGAGCATTTGATAAATATATTGTACTTCAAGTTTCAATATTCGCGCAATTAACAATGAATTCAGACCGAACGCAGAACCAAATGCACATCCAGCTGTTATTATTTCTAGTTTGACCATTTGTATTTTCAGTGAATGTATATCATCTAAGAATTTTTTTTAAATCAACATACGGTGTACAGTTTTACGCATGTGCAAAAAAAAGTTGTGCGTTCAATTTCGTCCAACCCAACGGCAATAAAAAAATCAAGGGATGAGGGATGTATATCGATACAAATGGATTTTGGCATTAGTTTTGAATGATTTTTAGGTCGAAATGTTCCGAAGAAAAACGTTAAATAAATTTAACATTATTTGACACTAGCTATACAATACTAAGGAAGCTACCGGCTCTGGCACTTGTTTTTACTTATTGGGAAAAAAAATTCCAACTTTAATTCTCACGTACAATTCAATAATTGTATTTTTGTGTGTATGGTGAAAAACATTTGACATAATCTCGATTAATTTTCGTTCGATTCCTTGTCATAGTTTGGATTTATTTAAAACATGTGCAAAACTGTACGCAAAGAAGGGAAGCCGCAGCATAAAAAATAATACGATTTCGATGAGTAATCTTTTGATGCATGTTCCGAAAACTCTATTCCCATACACATACAAATACACGCATATACACTAGAATGCGGTGTAAAAAAATTGTGTATGTTCAATGTGTATGCTCCATCATGGTTCAACGGAAAATGCATAGATAATAAATATCAATCGAAACCGTTTGTAGGTATCCGAAACAATGAGAAAGACATTCCGTCATATCAAATATATTCGTTGCATTTACCTTCGAATTGTACACACACATACGAAGATGGCACTTAAAATTCACAAATGCTCTTTTGTAACATTACAACAAATAAGTCAAAGTATTAAATTATATATTTATATTGAATGTATAAAATGGTAGCACAGAACCCTCTACGAATTCGCCCGAAATTAGAAAGAAAAATGGAATTCTAAAAACATCGAACAAGTGAGTGAAGAAACGATGACAAACAAATCAAGTTGTATAAGTGTGTGACAGATTCGTCACTCAAAACGCACACACACACACACACACACACAATGGCTTTGAACAGTCTATGGATCAAAGACGCACATAACACAAACTATTTTATTTTGATCATCCATGCATATGATATATTTTTTTCTTATTACTGTTTGCTGTAATCATCACTAGAAAAATGAAGCATGGAAAATGTGGCAGTGTTAATCGATATGATGTTTTAAGACGAAAATGTCACTGAAAAAAAACAAACGAATGCTTTATTTAACTATCTTATACATTTTGCTTGTATATTCACACAGAGTGTGTGTGTGTTTCGCGACAACAAGCAACACATTCACCAATTCAAGTATATTCAAAACTTTGCCCCGCATTCCCAAATATGCTGCATCTTCTGTTCTTCTATCATTTGGGCAGAATTGCGAATTCGCTTTGAAGAAAAAAAATTATGTATATTCAATATATATTGTTGTATGTATGCGATTTTACACATGTTACTTCCTTGTATATTGCTGCATAGCAGATTGAGCTACATTAATTTACATACGTTTCACCTAATTAACTGAAAACACACTTTATATTTCTGTGATCCAAACGTTTTCGAGTTTACTCACTATTTGAAGCTGAGTTATTTAATTCGTGGTCATTTTCAATTGTTATTTGTTTTCACCGATGGCCTTTCAACACATTGATTTTGCTTTGGATAGTATCTAATAATGCTGGTAGCTAGACAGCAACAAACGGATGCAACGCTACTAGTATCTTACACATCATATTTTTGAAATTTTATTCATTTATTTATTTTTTTTTACTTACAAAGTGATCAATTTCTGATAATTAACTATATAGCCTTTATAGTATCAATTCTGACACAACGCACGCGAATAGAAATATGATGAACAAAAAGAAGAGGACAAGTATAGACAGTCGAATTACGTTTTTCCCTACTTCTTCACCGTTTCGTTTGTAGGTCTCTCTGTTATATTTTTTTCTTCTTATTCTTCAATTTGATTTCGTAATGGCCGTAGCGATCGATTCTACAGCCGTTCATATACGTAAACGTAATCATGCATCATTATTGATTTGCATGTTAGATGGCGCTCTTCTGTATAATAGCTCATCATTTTGAAAAACAAATTCCAGTATTTCCGTTATAGTATTCTTCCTTACTTGTAAATATGTTATGTGTCACATGATTTTCATAGATAAATCCAAATTTATTGGCACAAATGTGATGTTTGGTATTGACGATGATCTATAATGTACGATGTACAGTTTTTCTTATGAAGAAATGATCAATTTTTCAAAAAATAATAGATTTTTGTGCGCCATCTGACTTTATTAAAAAAACACTTCCACAAGTTTCTTCAAGCTAATCAAATTTTATAATTTAATTGAAATAATATTTTTAATAATTAATTAAATTTCATTTTTTTAACATGCATTTTTCAATCAATTAGACAGCTTACCCAACAAATTGTTATTTTCATTGTTGTTTATTATTTGAATGCTGCAAACAAAGCTTCAACGACTCTAAATCTAATTAGCTTCTAGAACTTGGAAAAAAGTTGTTCAATGATTTCGGTTAGAGATTCGTCCCACCAACATTATCTCCACAGTTGATTTTGAAGGTAGTAAAATGAAAAAGACATTGAGTTTATGGTTTCCATCAATTGTCTTATTCTCTTTATTTAAGTCTTATTCATTGCATTGATGCATGTCCACACTATATTGTCAGTTGGTTTTCTTTATTCCAAAGATTCAATGATTTGTTGTTGTTTTTTGTCCTCAATCCTTTTCCATTTCAAATAAAATATAATTATTATCATAATATGTGTAATATATTATTTATCCATTAATTATCCTTATGATTTATTACAGTATTCGCTTCATATTTAAAGGTTTCGGTGATTTCGATTTAAATTAATAATTTTGATGAAAACTTCGTATCCTGTCATCGTACATTTTGCCAGTTCATTATTTACTCAAGATAGTTTCATTATCATTATTCTGTGGTTTGTGCAACAAATATAATATTCCAATGGTTGACAAGGCGCTAACGAGAAATATCACATCAAACCAGCGATGATAGAAGTTAAAATGAAGGCCTCCAAGTACTTCAGTGATAATGACACGATATTCGGGTGGCATGTTCATTCTCATCAGAAGAACTGAAGCTGCACAGTACATGCCCATTATTTGGGCCAATACCAATACAATTATATTCGATGATTTGCTTGATGATATTTTATAGAAGAACTGTAGAAAATGCGGATAAATATGGAAATATGTTGTGTGATTAGATAATGGAAGAAAAGGTGTTTCGCATGGAAGTTTGTTACCTTGGTTAGAGTGAGAAGAAGACCTCGTATTGATGTAACAACTATGCAACCCACCAGAAAAAATGATACATGTTGACTCCAAAATGCGATATCCATTTCCAAGCCGCACCAATGTACAGCAATTTCTATACCACGCGTTACGGGATCTTTTTTGCCCACTCGATCGAATATTATATTTATCGTACAAATGAAAATCTTCCAAAGACAATACAGACTGAAAAAGTGTCCAAGTACGTTAAAATATTTGCCTTGCAATGTGCGCGCCCATCGTTGCCGTTCCTGCATATTTCTCAATGCATGAACTTCAAGAAATAACTGTCGAGATAGTTCCTCTAAGGCACTAATTTCCAAACGAAGCTGTCCTATATCTGTTCAGAAGCAACGAAACAACGGGGAATTTCAATTAAATTCGGAATCCAAAGTATGGAGAAAAGAAAAATTCAACAATGAATTACTTTCTGTCCCTGAAGATAGCTGAGTAACGCTACTGAGCATTCCCCAGATACCTTGTCTGGTTGGATGAGTTTTATTTTGCTTTCGATCGATTGCGATTCGCTTTTTTTTTGCTAAAATCATATCCATTGTTAGCAATAGCCGTCTTTCAAGAGTTAATACGTCCGCTTGTGAAACCGGCCGTATGAAATATGTCATGCTCGTGTACGGATAATTTACAGCACCAAAACCAGACAAAATTGCCATGACTGTTACGCCAATAACTCCAATTCGTGACACTGCCTGCATTAAATGAAATTATTTATTCGATTTTACCGTCGAAGTGGTTTAAATTTCTGAAATATAGTGTGCTATTTGAGCCTAGCTTAAAGTCATGCCTGTTCAATTGTGAAAACCCCATGTGATACGCTTAGCAACGGAAATGGATCACCAATCCGCCAAAATCCATACAAGAACAAAATCCAGACGCTCAATGTTAATGGAACAATCCATTTTGGTGGTACTAAAGAAGAAAAGAGCACATAAAACTTAATAGCACAGCTGATGAGCATGGCACAGATAAATTGAGAAAAAAGTTATTATGTATAGAAAAATTTATGTTAAGAGAAATGATCATACCGAAACATATGTTACTAATGCTGGAGTAAGCTATATAAAAAGGAATCAAAGCAATTACCATAAACAGTAATAACGTTAATTCTAAACGCCAATGGAAATATCTAGAGCTTGATTCTAATAAGCCGATAATTTCAAAAATTATCAATTCAAACATTGTCAGAGACAATGCAAATGTTGATGAAAATATCAACTGAACCGATACATGTCGGACTTCATAGTCTCGAAATAATTGTTTCACAAAAAAAATCCAGCCACCGGTGAAGAAACAAATCTGCAAAATAACAAAAAAAAATGGTATTTCACCCATTTGACAATAACAATTTCAAATCTTATGTGATTTTTTGGTTGATTTTTGAGCTCTTCCATTTTTAGGGAATTTTTCACGTACCTGAGATACTAAAATTATAATTGAATCCTCTAAAAAGCCCATTGTGTTTAGATTTAGATGAAGACTTGGCGGTTTTTGGCTATTTATCAAACATGTCCCAGAAATTGAGTGGTGCGAGCTGAAATGTACGCGAATCTTTTTTGTACCGCTGTTTTTTCAGCAGGACAACACAATTTTTTTATTTTAACATAGAAGTTTGTCAGTGGCTGTACGCTAAATTGTCACAACCAAATTTTTGTTACACTCTCTACGTTCGATTTGCAATATATTCAAATGTATATTGTGTGCATTTGAAATTATTTAAATAGTTTTCATTGTTTAATTTGTTATTATTCACGAAACTTTGACAATTCGTTCTGAAAATGACAGACACGTATCGAAATGTATACTATATATATAATGGCTCGTTTACAACGCAGCACAAGTCAATTTTGTATAGTAACAGTGTGGTGAGTTACACTTGAGTGTGGCTTCAGTAAAATAAATTTAAAACAAATGCAATGACAAAAATAGAAAGATTTTATTGGTTTCTTTTCGCTGTTTAACATTTCATTTATGGTAAGTAGTCATCGGAGATTGAATCAATCACTTGATGAGCTTCTTCTGCAGTCAATTGTTCCAATTTTTGCGGTACTTTCAATTGATTGATCGTGGGATATTTGACGGTTGGCTATAGTGGCGATATGGAAGATAACTGTTAGTTTCATACTATTACGAAATATTTTATAGTTATAGCATCAGACACATTTGATTACCTCTTTCACCATGAAGTCCATAATATTTCGCTGATAACTTTTTGACTTTGGTTCCACTTTTTGATTGAGCCATGCTTGCGGTATTTGTGGTGTTTTATTCAAATCTTTCCCTCCATAGGGCACTGTTGAAATCACTTTTTTTGGCTGAAGGAATCGAACAAATCGTTCAAGTTCGCTGTAATTGGAATGTTCTGAGTATTGAACGCCAAGAATTGATATTTTATTCGCAAAGTTCGGCTTTGATTTCCCTTTCTCCCATCCGCTGGGACGTATGGCGAGTACTTTACAGAATGCTTCCCCAAACTGACGCATATATTCAACGATGAACTGAAAACAGAAATATGTAAATGAACAATGACCTGATTAATGAAATGGAGAATCTACTACCTGGTAAGATATATTCCCTAGTGGTAGAACATGAACAGACGCATCTTTTGCATATCTAGTCAGTACATCGGAAATTTCATCATTTTGAAGGCACTGCATTGCTTTGTGACGTTCGTTATCAATCCACACTTTATAGTTGAACTCCTGTGCGATTCGAAGCCAAACCTTTTCTTTACCAACTTTGTATGATCCACAGATTATTAAATGCTTTCCAGAACTACTTGTGCTGCTTTTAATGAACTCTTGACAGTATTTAACTATAGTGTTTATGCTATCCGATTGTGTGTCAAACTCATATTTCGACGACAAATACGTTGTATCCAAATAAATTGTGTCAATTTGGTTGTTCCAAAATTCGGGATACTCTTCCATATCAGGAGATGCACGAAAATCTCCAGTGTGCAAAATGCATTTACCAGTTTTCAATTTGAAAAGGTACAAAACCGCCCCTGGACAACTATGCAAAGTTAATTGCAACAAACATTGGTAGAATAAGTAAAAATCGATGCGTTTTAAAATACGAAAGCATATGAAATATAACTTACTGATTCGCATCCAGGGCAGTTACCTCAACATCTTCCACCAATATTGGTGTATTGATGTCCAGATATCGAATATATTGCTCTTCAACTTTGATGAACTCCACTACTAAGCGACCTATTTTCGAAATAAAAAAGTAAAACAGACGCTAAGCTTCAAATCTAAACATGGCTTTCATTCATTTGGACTAACCCGTTATGTTTGAAACGTAAAGTGTGTGATTGAAACTTTTCTTTAAGCCAATGTAGTGATCTGCATGGAAATGAGTGAGAAAATAGTGCTCAACACCTTCAATATCACCATATCGAAATGCATCCACGGCAAATGTAGTCTCTTCAACAATTTTGTAGTGGGGACACTCGACTTTTCTCGATTTTCTTGGTACTGATTTTTTGATTATTTTCGTCTGTTCCTTCTTTTCCTTCTTTTCCTTCTTCACTTTGCTGGTTGCCTTAACAGACGTTGGCTTATTGGTTTTTTGCATTTTTTTGCGTAAATTATAATTTACTGCATTTTCTTGAGGTTTGAAATTCTGTTCATTTTCCTTGATTATGCTCGATGTGTCAGTGTAGACATAATCCGGACGATAGTCCAGATAGTTTGAGGTTGTATTATCCATTTCATCATATGAATTTACATTATTTTCTTCAACTTTGCATTCTACCGCTTTCAATTCGGTTAGTGGCTGTTTTGGCAAGGTTGAGTGTTCATGGACTGTGAAATACGTGTCTCCAGTCGGTTCATATTCAATGAAATCAGGCAACTTGGATTGGCCATCGTTCGCTTTGCGTTTGCGACTTGTTTCGACTTGTTGGTCGATGGATAAACGTCTCAACACAATCTTGACTTGTTTCAAGCTGGATGCATAACGTTTAGCATCGGTTACCTCTTGTTTCTTTTCAACATTAACTTTGGTACTTTCCGGTGAGAAGGCTGAAGTTGATTGTTTCGATATCGGTGTAGCACATCCAATTTTAGCTGCAACTAACAAAGATACAATATTTATGCCCCTCTTAAAACCGAGTAATATCATTGTATTACTTACAATCTTTTTTCGTTGCGGAAAAGTATTCATCAATTTTGTGATATTTGTATTTTGATGGTAATCTCGGTGTTCGATTCTTACTGATGGCGGATGATACACGGGGCAGTCTTTTTTCTCTGGGTTTTGGTGTTTGTGCAATGGATTTTGTTGGTTTGTTTGGAACAGTTCGGATTTCGTCTTCCGAAGATAACGAAATGGTCTCAATATTTATCGGCAATATCGAATTTTCAGTTCCATTTTCTTCGATGCCTTTGTTTCCATTTTGCTCGGAGGGAAGAAATTCGACTTTTGCAAATTCTTTTACGCGTATCACTGGAACTTCTACAAGCGTAAACAAATTCAAATCTAATATACTTTTTTAAATATAGAAATAAGTACAAAATTACCATTGGTTTTCATTGTTTTCACAGGTAAAGCATCTCAATACAACTAAATGACACGAACAAATGGTAAATCTAATGGAAATAATGAGTAAATAAAACGAAAACACTACTCCTAGACAAATGAATAAACAGAAAATGTAAAACCATGAAGATGTTTGTTAAATATATCTGCGAATTGGAACAAACTGTTGTTGACATTTCTTCACCTGGTCTCAAGAAATTGATGTTACCAACGCCACCAGTGATTAATAGCTTGTACTATGTGCATGCATTTGTTGACAGTTCACATCGTTTCATCTTAACCTAAAACACTTTTTAGAATTTTGTTTGTATACGTTTATTCAATCAAACTTTTGTTTTATTTGAAAGTAACCAACATTTCCCAATATGAATACCGACAAAGTAAACCAAAAGGAGTATCTAAAAAAGTATTTGTCTGGTGGCAAAAGTGAATCGAAGAAAAATAAGAAAAAAAAGCATAAGTCGGAGAAAAATTCCACGTAAGTCCAAATTATAATTATATAGTCCAAATTAGTCCAAATTTTTACGGATAAACAATTTATTTTCCGAAATTTCAAATCTACCCTTTTCTCGATCTGTAGAATAAACATCGTTGATGATGACATTGATTTATCACAACTGGCCAATGCAACTGAAGCTGACCTAGACAATTACAATTTGGGTGAAGATTTGCCACAAATTGCCGGTATCATTGATGAAAGACCCGCTGAACTCATCGCAAAAGAGGACTACAAAACAAGTTCAAAATGGAAAACGATCGGAGACGATGAAATGAATATGCGAAGAAAAATATCTGATAGAAGTCCAAATGCATTTCCGCAACGACGTTCAAATCTAGAACCTAATTCTCCGAAACAAAGACGTTCGAACCGAAGCTCAGACGCATCTCCGCGAAGACTACCAAATCGAAGTCCAGACGCTTCGCCACGAAGACGTTCGAACCGAAGCCCAGACGCATCTCCGCG
>NW_022601391.1:3636809-3691591 GCF_009176505.1 Sitodiplosis mosellana | reverse complement strand
TCGAACCGAAGCTCAGATGCATCTCCGCGAAGACGACCAAATCGAAGCCCGAACGCTTTTCCGCGAAGACGCTCAAATCGAAGTCCTAATATCACTTCTCCGAGACGTTCAGACCGCAATTATTCGCATCCAAAACGCTCACATAAAAATGATGGTTCACCTTCAAGAAACTATAATGATAAACATAAAGCTGTCAAAAGAGAATCTGATTCTCCTCCGCCAACTCACAGCAAAATGGTTAAAACCTTGGACGGAAAAGTGGCGGGTTTACAGGACGCGAAAGCATTGCGGGAAGAAAATGAACAGTTTCGAAAACGTGAAAATGAAATGTTTGAAAAATTACAAGAGAAGCAAAAGTACACAGGTAAGCGTTCATGTAAATTATTATTGGCTTTAACTATAATTTACGAAATATTCAAATTATTCTAATCATATATGAACCTAAACATTTTAGACAGAGATGTGGTTCGTGACCGAAGAACGGGTCGTCACCGACGTTTACATGAGGAAGACAAGAAGGATAGCGAGAAATTGAAGAAGGAAGAAGAGCGAAAACAAATTTATGATCGCTGGGGCAAAGGTCTTAAGCAGATAGAACACTTCAAAGAACAAATGGCATCAGAAAGTCACGAAATGAACAAGCCAATGGCACGATATGCAAATGATGCCGATTTAGAGAACTACCTACGGAGTCAGTGTCGCGATGGAGATCCAATGGCTGCGTATTTCCGTAAAAAGACAAGTGAACTACAGACTGGGCCATGTGAGTTTGATTTATGTTGATTTTCATACCAAAATGATAACATTTTTATTTATATAAATCTGATTCAATATTTGTAGGCAAACCAATTTATCAAAGCTCTTTTCCCGAAAACCGTTTCAACATTCGACCTGGATATCGTTGGGATGGTGTTGATCGATCAAATGGTTATGAAAAGAAATGGTTCGATGTTTTAAATCAGAAGAAAGCCGGCGAAGAAGAAGCATACAAATATAGCGTCGAAGATATGTAAAAATGCAACAAATGTTAGTTCAACGCTAAACTCGATTCCAATAAATAATACTGTTTAATTTTATTCATTCCTTTTTTATGAAATCGTTCTTTTTACGTGCCTTTTTTGTTGCGCATTTCACTTCTGAAACAATTATTATATTATATTGACTACTAGTTAGCCGTCTATTTTGGGACATTTTGACTGGATTGTTGTATGTACCGTGATTGAATTCCAATCAATTTCAAACAACTTTGAACAAATTCAGTTCACCGATTTAGTGTGTATGTGTAATTTATCAACTACGATTGACTATTCCAATCATAGTACGTAAAAATTATACTCAAAATGTCCCAAAATAGTTACCAGTTCAGTAATCACTCACGAACCCTATGGAGAAAAATAATTAGGTGAATAAACTCTAGTCAACATAGTCAAGAAAAATACAAGGGTAGTTTGATATTGATTGTTACAATTTTCCAGGTTCCGAAATAAAACTCGCATCATTGCAATTTATTCTGTTCATTTTGCTGTACAAATGAGACATTTTATTGTTGAATCCATATAACTCAATTTTTTTTTATGATTTTCTGTATAAAATATACCATATAATTCTATAATAATTACAATTCTCAGTAACATCCATTCTCTTTCCACTAATTCTCTTACAAATGTCATTGTCCTCGTCGTCATCCCCGTAAAAAAAAATGCCTAAAATCGATTTTGTTTCCATTTTTC
The DNA here is from genome assembly GCF_009176505.1 of Sitodiplosis mosellana. Classification (NCBI taxonomy): domain Eukaryota; kingdom Metazoa; phylum Arthropoda; class Insecta; order Diptera; family Cecidomyiidae; genus Sitodiplosis; species Sitodiplosis mosellana. The sequence continues at coordinate 3,689,861 of NW_022601391.1, read as the reverse complement.
ATCAATGTTAAAGCCATCGTTCATTAAAATGTCCAATGCATTTACTAGTTTTTAGCCATGATCATTGCTTTTTTTTCAAAGATTTGAGAGTTGATTTTATTTTGTTTTGTTTTCTTCAATGATAGCACGAATTCTTGTGGCAGTTAATTATCCAGAGTGTTCCATAATAAGTTCAGTTTTTGGCGGAATATGCCAAGACTATGGTACTATGGTAGAATAAGTTGAAGTGGTTTCGTCAATTTGAATTAAATTGAGAGCATTTTTTTTACTTTATTTTAGTTTTGTTTTTGTTTTGATAGTACAGTACATTCATATTTGAAAGCATGCTCGAATGGAGTTAAGGGAATTCTCCAAAAGCTGGACAAGGGTTTGCAATACTTTTTACATTCTATAATAGCATTTTATAAGCCATTTATTTAAACCTCCATGAAAAAGGTTTGCAAATCAATGTAGATTCACTTTATTTGTGCCGCATTTTATTTTGTTATCGCAATCATGGTAATGTTAAAAGTGTCTTCTGGTTGTTGTTGTTGTTGTTTTTTTTTTGTGAACTAACGATGTATGCAATTGGGCGTAGGATTTTTTTTTATATAACTTATTTTGTTTTCCTTAGAAAACCTATTTTCATCAACTTATTTTCATCTGTAAATATATTTACTGTGTGTTTTTGTGTTATATAGAATTTTACTTTTAAAAATGTATTAAACTTCTTTTTTGTTTCCTTTAAATATCTTCATTTTCTACACGAAAAAAAAAATCATTCCCTTTTAATTGACGACGGTGTCTCTGCCAAGCCTTTGACCTTAAGCCGATCGGCTGTTTTTAGGAATGCTGGTAATTGTTCCTGAGACACATTCACTTCACCGGCATACATGAACTCCAAAATTGCCTGCAGATGCGAATAAGAAACGTCTTTCAGGATTATGATTGGATGTTTCGATGGATTTTCCTAAATTTGAAATTGGAAATTAAAAATTAAAATGAATGGTGCCACATTTCGTTTTAGTTATACAGTCGAATCAATTGTCATTTACCTCTAGCAGTGATTTGAAATACGGACTACACGCAGATAAAACCATTTTGTGTGCTTTACACGTTTGTCCTTCGCACGCTAATGTCACCTATTTAATTTAAATTCGAAAGGCCCACAATTTTCAATCCTAATTTTTGCAACAAATTTTGATAATAAAGTAGCACTTACATCTGTAAAGCTTTTCTCATCACGCAAATGACGAAAAGATGTCACCATATTCGTTTGAAAATCATTCCATTTCAAGAAAAACTGCTGGTCGGCCATCTTCAACGAATTTATCTTGCTTTAATGTATGCCTCGTATTGTGTTATAACTGATGTTGAGTTTCCGTGTAATGGACCCAATAACATGCGGCACTCTATTCAATTCAGATTTGTTTTCAAATGCTCTAGAAAGGATAGAACAAAAATGTTTTTTTTTTTTTAATTTATTTCAATAAAACAAAGTGCCAATAATTAAACTCTTTTCATTTTATAAGCCGGTAAATGACATATATACAAAAAACCGAAACTGGTAGAAGAGATAGTAACCAAAATGCACAATCTTTCACAATAATGATCGGGGAGTGTGGATTTACACTTCTCTTAAGACGGATGCACAAATAGATAACGATGAGAAGATTACGAATCTTGGAATTTGCACCTAAATGTTGGGAACGATTCGTGAATAGAAATTAAAGTGCGGATTTGTGTACATGCTAGCTCCCACAATACAAATATTTTATTGAACAGAGATGAGTTTTTTTTGCTGTTGTTTCTCAGGTATGTGTAATGTTGCACAAAACAGCTGCATCCCATTTTTATTAAATCAATTTCTACTTGCGCACAAAGCTTCGCAAAAAACTCCGATTTACTCGAGAGAATAGGAATAGTCCCATATCTCATTGGGTCTGGACATGGTGGAAATCTTTTGTATTTTTGAAAACCATCATTGTGAAACACAATCATTTTTTTAACCAATCTTCAAACGATCCAAACCATTTATAACTTAGGTCATCTGGAGTCAAAGTCACTGTTTGTTTACACAATTCATTAAAATTAAGCAAATGATAAACAAAAAATTTTCCTTAAAAAAAATTGGTTGAAATATTAAAATTTTTCGAATGAAAATCAACTGAAGCTGAACCCTGTCCGATTTCTTTGTTTCAAAAAATTATTGTACAATTAACGATATACGGAAGTGGTACATTCATAAATATGGCCAAAGAAATGTATTTTAAAAAGGCCCTATTCAGTGGAAATGTTGCTAGCGTTTTCTTTTCTTACTTTAGCATCGTTACGTATACTTGACAATGGCTAGAAACTATGCTGCTAGTGAAGATTGCATAAACTGACTGTCAATTCGAAAGTTTAAACTATTAACCTTTTCTCATATTGGCTGTGTGTATGTGTGTTGACGATGGTGCCGTACCTGGTGCAAAATTTCAATGGAAAAGATTGTGCTTCTATGTCTGACTGCTGTGTTATTATTAACACACAGCATTGAAATGTCACTTAACAAAAGAAATGTACCGTCTCAGAAATCGTGAAAGTATAGGAATACGACTGTGAAAAAAAATAATTCACTAATACAATTGGTTGCACAGAATACGCACTTAATCTGTCACTCATGGTATACAGCGAACGAATAAAAAAAATCAAAAGAAAAACGTTGGAAAAAGAGAAAAGGAGGAAAAATAAAATATGTGTATTAAATATATACAACTCTCTCGACTCGCAACACACGAAAATGAAAATCCAACAACAGTAGCAGGCAATTTTCTCTCTCTCTCTCTCTCTCTCTCTCTCTCTCTCTCTTTTTCTACGTTTGGTACAGTTGAATAGTGTGCTTAGTATTCGGAATCGAAACATTCACATGCAAACACCAACACAACTGCACTTCAATCACATTGGATGTTGTCCAAATTTATTGGCGCGTGTAGTATTCGTTGGACACTTAGTATGCATGTGTTTCGAACATTACGATGCCCTCTCTTCATAGCCTAAAAAATGTGCTGGCAATTTTCGAAAACTGTTCCAGGGGTGCAACACTGCACATAATAAGTTGCATGTGTGTACTATGCTATGTTATGTTATATTATACTAGAACTAACATTTCTTGTAGTGTGTGTATACATATATTGCACTGCTTTGCATTACGTTGTCTTCCGTTCTCTTTTTTTTGCTATGGTTTACTCTTTTATTTATCATTGTTTTTGGTCTGACAAACGTTCGTCTGATTTGGGACTTTTGTTTTGCTTTACCATTTTATAACTCAATGTTCCAGCAATGCGATTTACACGGTATTGAATGTATCGTCTAAGCGTCGTAATCACACGACAAACATGAATAGAGAATGGAAAGTTTACAGCGATTGTCGTCGAGAATGTGTAAAAACGAGAAGGATAGACGCCGAATAGACACTGAAGAAAAATCGCACCGTGTCTATTTCATTGTTTTACAGTTTTATAATTTTCGCATCATACACACCAATTTATTTTCGTCGACTGGAAGTGTTCTCGTGTTACTTTTCTTTTCTTTTTTTTCTTGCATTCGCCGCTCTCACTTCATCCAACATTCATTTGTTTAGTTTGTCATTTCTAAAATTTTATGCATACACATGTACATGTATATGTGTACACATGTAATACTATAGTTTTACATGTGTATGGGTGCGTTTATTTATTCCTCCATAACGCTTTTTCGATATTTTTACTATTATTTTTTGCTAGTTTTACCATGTTAAAAATGTTTCAAATGATGAATCTATGCTATGGCACTTGAAATGTTTTCTTCAATCTATTCTTTCTTTTTCAATTCTGATTTTCTTTATGAAGACTGTTGTTTGTGTTGCTGATCCTCCTGCTGATTCTGATATGGCGACTCACTTGTTTCTGATCAGTGGAAATAGAGAATGGAATCTATAAATTATTTCGACATGTCCTTATTTTTCTTATAAATCAAATTCAATGCATCCAGAACTATTTTTTTGTCTGCATTTTTTATTCGAGTTGAAGTTTCGAAGGAAAAAAAATTAAATTGAAATGTATTCTTATTAATTATTAACGTATCGCCGAGTATTCGGTCGATTGAAGCAATTCCCTTTTTTTCATATTAAGGTATTGATGTTTAAATATTGAATGTTGTTCCATATAAAAACACATTGATTTCTTGGTAATGAAGAATAGTGCTTTAATTCCAATCTATTGGATTAAACGAAACTACACTCTGTCGCTAGTCCACAACTTGAACAAAACATTAGAAAATATTCTTCAGAAAAGTTACGGATATAATCTTCAAACAGCTTTGGTTTTTTTTCTTCTTATGACGGCTTACCTTTAATGCCAAACACAGTAATATGCAAGTATATACAGTGTTGGATAGACACGTTGGAATGAATTATTAAATGGTGTGTATGCTATTAAATGAATATGGTTAATTGTCAAAAACGAAAGGAAAAAACAAATATATTTTTGTTCGGACCAATTTAAAGTTTTGCGGAGAGAACTCTTTGAATTTATAATAATACAAAATGAAAAAGAGCAAACATTTCACTGAACACATTAAGAAAAACAAGACACTCACACACAAATTGTTATCTCATGCCAGTTGTCCCGCGTTTGGTTCGAGTTTAGTTTGCACTCATAAAAATACACAAGCAAATTTTCTTCTTTCGTTCTCTTTCTTTTTTTTTATTTTAACTTATTGCCCGTTGTATCCATTTATCTAACAGTGTTTGTGTTGCTTGCTTCTTCTTTTCACTGCGTTTGCCTGTCTCTGCTATTACTTCAATTTGTGCACACAACGTGCATACATACATACATACATACCATCCAATACATGGACGTGTACATACACACTCGCATAAATACGTACACAGCCACACACGTATTCACACCACAACGAATTTTGTGAATTTATAATTTGTGGATAGCTTTGTTAAAAGTTAGAAACGATATGAAATGAAACGTTTTGAAATTCTACAATCTTCTATACATACAAAGCGCGTTGAAAGGAAGGAAAGTACGAGGAGGGGCCAACAGTGTGAATCCATACAACAAAGCACAAAATATGTATGGGCTGATGAGCACCGTATCAGAAAATTCAGGTTAATTTAAAAAGATATGATCGAAAATGATTGGAAAACGGCGTTAATTGCGCAAATTTTAGAAAATTTGTATTTAATTTGAAATGGTATTGATCTGAAAATAGTAACATTCACTTGTTATAGTTTTCGTCATAAAAATAAAATCAGACGCTGTTGAAGAAACAAATGGTCAGCATAAATTATAAAGGTGTCAGCATTTAAGGGAAAGTACAATCGGCAGTTCATTAAAAAAACGCACACAACTCAAAAAAACTCAATATCTCTACAAATTGTCAAACAATTTGGAGAAAAATGCTGCAGCAGCTATTGTGAAAATACTATTCATTTCAAATTCATCTGATTGTAGATTGTTTGAAGAAATTCAAAACAGATGGCGAAACTGATTCGAATCAATTGTAAAAATGGCTTTTTTTGAACTTTTATTGAATGATGATAAAATATTTCATTGATTTCTACAATCTATTGGCAACATACTCAAAAATCGCCGAGCAAACTAATAATATTGATTTATTATTATCACACTTGAGAGTGAATGGCTTTGAACGCATCCAGTTATACGTACGAATGTATTAACAGTTTTGACATTTTACTTTTAAGTACATTGTGCGCCGAAAATTTGGTTCATTATACAAACCAAATGTATTTGCGATACCCGGTATTTTCAACAAGCAGAAACACCGACATAATAAATAGTCAAAAAAAAGTATTCGCTCAGTGTATACACTAAACACAAAAATACTAAAGGACGAATTGAAATCTCAAGTGAAATGCAAGAATTAATCGAATCTTTAAATAGTATTGGGTAAACAACATAAGCTGCATATTTCATAATGTTTGAGAAAAAAAAAGAATTACCCAATCGTGTCAAACAGTATATTACTGTAGGAGGATTGTATTGATATATATAAATATTTAGGATATGGAAAATACATTCAACTGTGACCAAACCATTTTTATTTCACAACACAATTTATAATTTTTCGATGAGTTTCATTTTTGCAAACAAGTTCGATTCACATAGATTTCTCTTTTCAAAGCTATGAAGGTGACTGCCTCCAAGCAGCCAAAATTGAGGAGATATTAGACAATGGGACGACATCAACACAATTTCGGAATCTTATTTCTTGGATAACTGGCGAAATAAGTGTTTTGCTGAATCTGGATGAACAGGTATATCTGTGATACTGAATGGATTGGATCATCAATAATTTGGTATTTTTTTATCCTATTGGATTAATATTTAATCCCGTTGTAGTACTTACAGTAGATCATATTTTGTTTCCTTGTGCTATTTCGCACCACGGTCAAGGCTTTATATTCCCAAGTTTTTCCCAGTCAATGCACATGAGATTGATTGTCATACACTTGAGTCACAGTGCCATTTCTGGCGTTTTTTGTTAATTATTTGATTTTTTCAAGTGCGTTAAGCTTTGGTTAGTTTGATTTTTGTACAGATAATAACAAAGTTAGATACTCAAAGCTAGGCAAATGTGCCGAATTCACTTGTAGATTTTATGTAGATTCGTGCAGAGTTCTTCAGAAATATCTTCAATATTCGGCCCTGTTGATTACTCTTCTTTGACATTTTGGTGCAAACCGAAGAAATATGCCATTCGTGGGGGCTGCACCTTGCCAAAGACATCTCTGATAATCAGAGTCTGATTTATGGGCAGTGCTAAGAATAAACACAAACGTGATGACGAAGTCTAACCAACTCGTTTATTGCGTAATGCTGGAAGAAAATCCTTCCAATAAGATTCATATTGCGTTTCAAAAAACTTTCATTTCCAATTTCCAAACTTGGGGTACTCAGCTTCGGTCTCATGATGGCACCAAATGGCTGCTTCTGCTGATGTTATTTTTTTTTTTGTTTTTCACTCTTTAAACTATCAAAATCAGGTGAAGAATGTTATAGGGATTTTTCCTGTTTCCAACACCATTATAAATCAATAAAAATAAAATAAAAATAAAAATACAAAAAAAATACAAACATTCTAACTTCAAATTTAATATCTCATTTAGATACATCCAGATAGTGAATCAACGGAATTCGTTTTGGAATTGTCGAGTTTGTTGAAAGAACTAAGTTGTCCATATTCGGTATTGATCAGCGGGCCAACAGCGCAGCGATTTCAATCAAAACAGGATCGTTTATTGTTACTTAATTATCTTATCAGTGAACTAATGGCAGCGAAAATGTGCCATAAGCTGAACCCACATAAGAAAGTGGTGATCGAAATTGTGAGTAATATTATTAGCATTAGCATCAACATGCTCACAATCGAACTTATTTTGGATTTCAATTTTTTCGTTAAAATTAAGTTGGAAAGCGCACCAGCGATTGCATTGAAGTCTGTAACTCAAAATCTTAGTTTGGGTAAACCACCACCAAATATTACACCAAAGGTTTTCTTCGAAAAACTGCTTGGGAAATTTTCGGAAATTTTCAAGAAAAATGGTGAGATTCGATCGTTTCAAATTCACTTTCGACATATTTATTTGTTGCCAACGTTTTCTGGTTGAGCGCATTATCTAAAACTCTGTGAAATGAATGAAACCTATTTTTGTTTCAAATTTAGAACAATTATGGGGAAAAACGCTTTTCGCGCCGAGCAGATCATTAACCTTTGAAGAGTGGAAAAAGTTAGAAAAGCTGCAAAACGAATTGGATAATGAGTACGATTTGAGACGAGAAATGTTACTTACACGATTAGATGTCACTATTCAATCGTTTCAATGGTCTGACGCGGCGAAAAATAAGGGTAACGTCATAGCGGAATGCTATTCGAATAAACGCCAGGAACTGGACCAGATTCTGCACCGTAACAAAACGACCGATATTATTGAATTGTTAGCAGCTCGTGATGACATTTTGCACGTCGAAAAAACTAGTTCAGCCAATGTGCGGAAAAATACGCAGAGTGATATTCAAAAGCATATTATTGGCATGGTACCAGATCGTGGTGGCCGTGCGAATGAGCATCAACCACCACCACCGGAAATGCCAACTTGGCAAAAAAATCGAAGTCAAGGCGGTCAGGGCAACCAAGGTGGAGGAGTAAGTGGCACCGTTTTAACTTTACATTTTAACTCTCTTTCACTGAAAGCAATACCTTTCACCTCTCCATTTTTTCATTTTACACAGAATCGGGGTTTTAATTACAAAGGACAAAACCCGCAGCAACAAAGAAATTACCAACAAAGTTACCAGCAGCAGGGAAATTATTCTGGAAACAATTACAAACATCCAAATACTGGCTCAGGCGACGCGAACTATTATAATAATCGAGGTGGGGGTAATAATCGAGTGCAAGGGGGATGGTCTCAATCAGGTTGGAACAAATTATTGGCAAATTTATTGTATAGTCACAATTACTGAATGAATTTTGATGCTTAAGCATAATCAACCAAGTCCTAGTTGATGCATGTACATTTGATAAAATTTCTCTTCTTTACGATCAGGTGGAGGCAATCAGTCCAATGAAAACTATCGCAATTATGGCCAAAATCAGCATCGAACTGAAAACTATTACGGTTCAAGTGGAAATCAGAACGCTGGAGCTGGTAGAGGCAATTACTATGGACAAAATCAAAGTCAGGATTACAATCGCAAGGGCGATGGCTACAACAGAGGTCAATCGAATTACAATCGGGGAGGACGACGCTAAATATTTCAATAAAATTGAATACAACTGCATTAATGTTAAGCAACTGAAAAATTCAGCGCAAAGATTTTTATTCACGCATTTTTTATGATAATTTTTTTAAAAAAATAATACTAGTTTAAATAAACATTTCCAAGATACTTGATTATACATATGTACTATTTTAATATTAAATGCATTTCGCCTCCATCCTAAATTACTGTTGCCGAATTTTCTCCAATTCCTCTTTGGCTCTTTTGATCATGCAATCCCGCCATTCTTCATATGACTGAATTTCAGGCTCGACTTGAACGGTATTTTTGTCGCTATTATTCTGATCTTTGCGTGGAATGCTGATTTCCGGGACATTTTTCGTTTTGTTTGTTCTACCATTTTCTTTTGCTGGAGCAGCATCCAATGTTGACTTTTTCCCCAAATCAAGCAACTTTTCAAACAATCCTTTTTGCTTACCATACTCCTTTTTCTTCAGTCCTGACAATTGAATAGCAACTTCGGTTTGAAATTCAGAATTGCACGAAGATGCTGCACAATCAATACTAAGTACTATCTTTACAGTCTCGTTCGATGTGCACTTTTTCATTCCAATCAAACGAAGGTATTCCTTTGATTTTCTACGAAACAAAACCATAAAAATTATTTGCATGCATTGGTAGAAAGAATGGAATTTTCTTATACTCACTCAATTACGTCGTCATCAAGAACGCCAACACGTTGACAGTATTCGATTAACAATTTCTCGCTCATTTTGTTCGATTATAAATACCGTGGAAATCGGCTGTAACAAATTATATTTTGGACAATTATTTATTCGAATGTTTTGAACGAAATGAATATTTGTTTATGTTTAGCTGTCAGGTTTTAGCGCCAAATTCCATTTTCAACACATAGGTAGATTTTTCTTTCTCGCAAATTCTAACCAGCACAATACAGCAAACCAACGCCATCTATGTACTCAATTTTGATACAGTGAAAGATATTAGGAAATCTTTTCCTTAAAAAAATCCATTGAAAATGAACACGAGAGAATTTCATAGAAAAACACATATATATTCGAAGCGTTTAAAGCTAATTAGTATTACATTGACGGTTTCAATTACAGCAAAAAATCATCATGTTGAGCCCACAAAATAAAGTGGAGCCGTCCAAGCACCTCCAAACTGATAATTTTGAAATTTCTAATATGGTCATGCAAGATGACACAAAAAATAATAGGTTGAATGAAGGACAAAAACGGTAGTATAGTTTTTAGTAATCAATTTAGTAAAAAATGCAACTACAACGATATCAGGGGACGTTGTGAAGTTTATTTTCAACTGAGTCTAGGCGCTTCATCAAAAGTTTGTATCCTGCAAGTGTGTGCAGTATGTAATGTGTTCTGCACGAGAGCCGATGACGCAGTCGTTATTGATGTATTTAGAATAATCTACGTAATGCATATCTGACACTACTTTGGACGCAAAATAGTGTGGATTAGTATAGTAGCGCGTGAAGTCGCTTAACATCAATTATAGTATCAAATAACAATGCAGTGTAAGAATTGTATAATCCCATCATTCGACACCAAAAACTATAAGTGTTCCATAAGAAAATCAATTTTTTTTAATCGTCACAATATATTTATAGAGAAAAGAAATGATCACATTACAAATCTGTCTATAACCAAATCCGGACTTATCAAAGATGTGTTTATTACTAAGAAAAACATGTTTTTCGCTTCATTTCTAAGACTAAAGAGTTAAAATCATTATTGTGTATTCGCACTTCGTTCGCATGTGGTACATGTAACTTGGTAGCGGATCGTATAATATGTAAGTTCGATAAGCAGCTCCAAAATGTATCAAAATACCTGTATTCTCCTATGCTCAGACCTTTGGTCGATCTACTGCATACTAAAGTTTCGAGAACATACATTGTCCAAAATACTTGAAAGAAGCTTCTTGACAAATTGAATTTGGGGGGTATAACTCGTAAATTTCTTGAAATACTAAGGAAAAAGTCGATGAAACATGCCACACGGAAAATAAACACACACACATCCTGAATATTACAATAGCATTAACATACTTCTATCGTAATCTGCGAGATGAACCCTTTTATTTGGTCAGTTCAAAACATGATATGAAAAAAGTAATTTTATTTGCTATGGTTGTCGGCATCATACTTGCATCGCTCTATATTTCCACTTACTCCTTATTTATTTAGGAAGTAAAACCAAAAACTGTAGCTTAAAGTCTCTACTTACAGTCCTCTCTATAATTTGGATTAAGCAAATATATTCGAAAGGTATATAGACGTGTACTGTGTTTGAGCGCTCCCTTTCTTTGACATGCACCGAAGATATCACCCGTCAGTATCTGTGAATTTGCGCTTTGCTTATATTGATAATCATATTCCGAAATCCCTATTCCTTTCAAATCAAATTTTCGGCAAAAAATCTTTTGACAGCGTCTAAACGTGCATCGCACCGACCCAAGCAATCCAATTTTCTTTCATAATTTCTATGTTTTGCAATTAAGCAAAATTCTCCGATGGTTCTATAATGCGAGCCTGTCCATTGCAGATCTGTTGAACCGGTGTGAAGTTATTATGTTCAATTACAAATGGGAATATGATATGGAACCTCGATTATCCGGCACTCAATTAACCGGCCACACTCTCAGGAAATTATTTTTTTTACAAATACATTTTGCAGAAAGCAAAATTGAATATGGAGATAACTAACTGAACAAACAAAATCATGCTTCTACATGCGCGTTATATTTTGCTTGTTATCAGTTTGCAGTCGCATTTCAATTTCAGATTGAGTTTATTTACATCACTTAGAATTTTATAAACAACACTTTTCAATAAAATGTTTGGTCGGCACTTTGATTTCTTTGCTCGCGACAAATGTCTGCATATTTTGTCGGTAAATGTCGCAACCCGATTTCAAACTGAGTTATTTACATTACTCAGACCATTATAAACAATATTTTTCATTGGAATTGTTATTGGTCGACACAACTATGACGATTCAGAAGCTTCGCAACAAAGAAAGCAGAAACGATTGCAGTTAAGCAAACCAAAATGACCGAATTCTTTTCGCGAATGACAGTAGATTAAAAATAACGAAATTTAACTTCAAAATATTCACATTTGTTCTCAAATAAATCGCTACATTTAAACTTCTTTATATTTTGAATAAAAACGCCTTTTATAGTGTAACTTTACTTCAAATGTAATAGGTTTTAGACTTCTTTCAATTGGTTTTTGTCCATTAACACTATGATTGTTCTTGGGGCACCCAGGGCCCCAGCGAACTTTAAAGTTGAATAAAAGTACTAAACTGTGTATAAACCAACCGGAGTTAAGTCTCATTGTATAGATTGAACATTTCTCTACACGAATGAAAAAAAAAACATATGCATATGTGTGAGTATGTGTAAAATACAGCCTGCCGCAAAACATGTTACGCTGTTGTCCTTGGGGGACTCCAGGGCCCCATGGCAATTTTATATTATAACTGGACTATGATAAGAGATATCGACTTAGTGTCTATGACGAAGTTGCTCTTCAACTTTGCCGAAGACACCATGTCGCTATCTCTTATCAGTTTCGCGGAATACGCGAGAAACCGCAGAAAACCGCGAAAAAACGCGTTTTTTTCCCTTATCATTTTCCACGGAACTGATAAGAGATAACGAGATGGTGTCTAGGGCAAAGTTGTAGTTCTGGTCGAGTACTACAATTATTCTGATTCATTATTCCGTTATCTTCTATCAATTACGCGGGAAACCGCAAAGAACCGCGAAAAAACGCGTTTTTTCCTTATCATTTTTTCACGGAAATGATTCATAACGGTTTTGCTTATGGCGCTGGTAGCACTGCGAACTTATTTTTTTGCTCAACATCAACCGACTGAAATGGTACCTAGCGGATATGCTGGCCCTTTGAATTTTATCTCAAAATCCGCAATGGTCTTTGGAGTATTACGAGTAGTTTTTTCTTCTTTATTCGGAAAATGGTTGAAGTATTAGTTTGGAGTATTACTAAATTGGCAAGAGTATCTCACTATTTTATGACATATTTTTGCCACTAAACCCCTTCTTAATGTTTACATATATTTCGGATGCAGACCGACCAGTTTTGTTCGGTTTTCGTTTCACAAACGGAACCAATTCTGTAGGTGCTGATGATACTGCTCGTAATAATATAGCGTATATATTTGCAAAGACATTTAACCGCATTCTTTTTCCATATTTTGAATGGTTGAGGCGAAGGAAAAAAAAAGAGATATGGTCGATAATAACAATACCTTTGGGCTAAATACAATAAACCTATTGTAGTGATAACTGTTTTTTATTTAAATTTAAATGATGTCCTCATTTTTTTGCAATATTTAATTGCAACATTTTGAGCCAACTGTCGAACTGCACGGTATATAATGAATAGAATTTTCAATTCAAAAAAAGTATCTGTTGTTGTATTTTTTGTCAAATCATATCTTGTGAGAGCAGAATTACTTTTGTGCCCTTGTTGACAAGCAGAAAATGCAACTTTGCGTTTCTCTCTCTTTGTGCATTGCGTTTCTCTCTCTCTCTCTCTCTCTCTCTCTCTCAGGGAATGTGGGAAAAACGTAAGAAAACTTGGTCTTCGGGCATGCAGTACTTTAATCACACGTTAAATTTTCCCTGAGGCTATATTACGTCGTTCGCTTTCATTATTATCAGTAGTTATATTATTAAAATGACTCATAGCCAAAACTGAAAGCACAAAGATGACGGGTTGGACATTCGATTCGTTTTCAAATGAAATTGAAAATAAAAAATAAAAAAATCGACAAGTGGTAGTTAATGGTTTAAAGTAAAATAATTGCAGCTATTCCATTGCATTACATTCATCTTTGCACAGTTAAAATTTCGTTGAAGGTATTTGAGTAATGTATTATCTATAATATAATATAATATTCATTGGCATAATTTAAAATATTCCAAGAAGAAAACTCTGGCCAGTTTTTATGTTCTACTGCTAGATGTTTCCTAGGTCTTTGAAGTTATTTTAATTATGCGTAATTCAATTGGTGATTAGTATTCAAGAGTTGTCGGAAATCAAATGGTTAAAATTGTCATAGAAAAACTCTTCACTGGGTATGGAAGCGTAAATTCCCCTTTTTACCTTCGAACATTTTTACAAATTGGTATTAAAATTGTTTTTTTTTATCGTCACATGAGATGTACATTTTTACCTGCAGGGTTCGAATTTGACTCTTTGTATCCAAATCTCGTTTTAGTTTCTATATTTTATCATTCCCTGTAGCCAACTGCAACAAAGATGTCTATAAAATGTATTACAAATAGGAATAAATAAGAGTTTTGTACATTTTTTGTAACTTTTGATTCTCGACCGAATTAAATTACGTGCCTTGACATAGTATTTTTGTCCAAAGATACTTCACTTATTGTACAAAATTTGTATTGAGAATACGGCAATTTAACCACATTTTCGGAAAGAGCTGATGCCAGAACATCTGACCGACTCGTTCTGTGGTTTTTTGCATTGTGTATTGTGAGTAACACCCGAATGCATAGTCAAATTCATTCATTTTTCTTCCAAATAATTGAATTCTCTGCATTGCATAGGAAAGTGGAAACATCTAGATTTATTTCGCAATTTGGAATTGTAGCTCCATTTAGCATTGATTCATTGAGTATAATTTGAATTTTTTCGCGAAATTTCTTCGAAATTTTTTTATTCATGATACAATTCAGTTAGCTGAATCTGGTGAAACACGGTGCGATTGGTTTTCGTGCACAAGTTTTGATCCATAATTTCATGAAGACGTCAGTTTGTATTTGTAATTTCCATGCTGAACGGGTTTTTATCACAAGATTTCATGTTATTCGTTTGTATCAAAATAAACTGCTTCGGTTACCAAGTAATTAGCTGCTGCGGGCAAAATCACTGATGTGAATTCCCCTACAGTTCTGATATAAACATACTTCCAGTAGAATTTGTAGTGAATATTCAATTTGGTTCGCCTGTTACAGGACTTTTCTGTCGTACTCGCTAACCACAGAAACTCACATTACCAAATGGAAGCGACTAAACATAGTGCTCAAGTTTCCAGAGACTATTTTCATGTTATTTGGCATTTAACTGAAAGTAATCCAACAGCTAGCCCATCTTCATACACGCTGCAAATGCGATACGATTTAATAATAAACATTATACATTAGTTTGGGTACCACATTCACAGACGCAAAAGTTTTTAGCGGTCAACATTTGGTTTCAAGAAGAAGAAGAAAAAAACACACACACTCACCGACTCTTGTACATTCCATTTAACATTTATTTGTTGATGTATGGTAACAATTTGCAGTAACTTTGCAAACTTTCAATCGATATTGGGTTTGAAAAGTAACCGGGGTTACACCGTTACAAGAATGAAAGTTATTTGCGACACATCACGGTTAGTTTTAAAAAGATATTTCGATTCAATTTGAAGCTAGTTCGAATATAATACGATGAGGGACGTTCGGCCGTTCGTTCGCAGATAAATAATTGATCGAACATTAGATATTTGTAGCAAACAAAAACATGCATAGCTTTACAAATGTGCATAGCTTTTCGAAACAGAATGTGCTGTGCAACGAGCAAATTTTTTGCATTTTTGCTCAATATGTTTCGTTCTATTGCCGCACCTTGAATGTTTGTATTTATTTTTTAATTTTATGTTCAAGAATTGAAATTATTGTAGAATTCTTCTTCCCTCCTTAAATAACACCGCAAGATTCGACGAACGTTCCGTTAATTATTTTTACGAACAAATGAAAAAGCAGCCACAACAAGCTGCAACGAACGATCGAAAACCGAGAGAGAAAAAACATTGCGAACTAAACAAATTCCACGGATATTCGTTGGAATCACATCGTTTATGGTTACGTTTCAATGTTATATCAACATTAAGATTTTATTTCTTGTTTCAATAAATACTTCCCGTCAAATTGCGGAATGAATGCATCAAAGAGTAGCAATGAATTTATAAACATTTAAGTGTTCATAAACACATCCGTGGCAACCAATCAGGAGGAGCGAACTTTTTCATTTTATCATAAACAATGCTTTGACTGTAAAAGTACGACTTTCCTTATATGAATTTATATGAAGTTCAGCGCAAAAGTTTGTGAACGTACCGCAAGTCACTACGACTGTCGTAATTAAATAAAAGCAACAAATCAACTGCAATACACACTCTTTTCACAAAAGTTCGCAAAGGAACAAAAACACGAATACGAATACTGAAAGTAAAATCTAATTTAACTTTAGCTCTTGCCTTTTATGCACTGAGATTCGGTTACAAACTTTTGTTGAGCATGGAAAATTGGAATGAACTTCAGAACCGATCACATTTAATCGTGAATTTTGTGAATTTCATCGAGCGTTGTACGAAATAAGACAAATATGAGTTCAGCACTTTGAAAAGAACATGCTTTCACAAATTGGGAATGCATAAAGTTGACCCTTTTTATTATTTTTATACGGAAACTAACAAACCATATATAAATAAGGAATCCAGAGACATGAACACGTTTAAAGTATTTCCAAATTGATGGTAATTTCATGATTTATTTTCGGTTAGTTTTTTTTTTTAGATAAACTCAAGCAGGTTAACGAATTTTGCATCCGAGCTGTGGTCTTTCCAACAACATTATATATTCAAAATATTCAACTCTCTAGATGAAAGGACCGCTAAGAAGCGGGATGCACAAAATGGGCCACAGTTGGGGGTTTAATCAAATTGTTGATTTTTGCTTGCTAGTATTTTGAGGAAATTCATCAAATGTAATGATGGACAAATTGAGCCGGTGCGCGCATTAATTCTTTTATGAAGTGCGTATGAGCTCACAGTGCGAGCGCTGACTCTCATTTCACTCTCAAAATACGCAACTGAGCGAGCGCTCAGTCATCTCTGCATTTATTTTCGAGTATTTGTTGCAATAAACGCCTGTGATTTGTTGGTAAATAAAATCCATAAATTTTTTTTTTAATTTTAACTAAAGACTTATCGACGGACAGACACCCTGTATATATTCAATGCAAATAAACTTTTTGAAAGAAAAATATAACTTTCTAAATAAAACCCATTTTCGAAAAAAAAATTTCATCACATCCGAGCACGTGAACAAATGTTCGTATATCGTTTATTCTCCATATCCGTTGACAAAAATCGTGAAAACGGTAAATAGTTCTATGTACTTGTGCCTATTTTCACACAATCAAATTTTGTTATTACATCTCTGTATGCATGCTTCAAAAGATACCGATATTGTACCAGTTCCCCATAGTAAAATATATATTATCTATGTATGGCAAACGGAATAATTAAAAATTCGGAATACTTTTAAAAATGCAGATTTTGCAGTCGCATTTAATAATTTAGATTCATTGCAGATAAGCTGGGCCGAAAGCAAAATGCAAATGAATTTCGAAATATCGTATCGCAGAGAAAACACCATACAGTGGTAGTTGAACAACGTCACCATGTGGATTTATGCATCGTCTGCATTTATTCATATATGAATTTTAGATGCACCACACAGGATACTGTTCAATGACCATTATCCATTGAGAATTCATGCACAAACATGGCCGTTTTTACATGCATGTTAGGACATTATTTGCCACTAACAATCAGATGTTTAGCGATATATTCTGTCTTTGGGGGATGACAAAGCGACGAGGTGTGCTACGACGAGGTAGAGGATTACATTTTGTAGATGCATATTTTGGCCAACCAAATAATGTTTTCTATCGGTGTGAAAGTTAGTTTGAATATGTACAATTCGAAATACAAGCACAGTCTATCGTCTCTTTTTGGCTATCATTTGAAATGTGCCCATTTATAATGAAGAATTTTTCTTGGAATAAGGGACAAGTCAACAAATTTAGGAAACATTTGAATAACACCTTCCGACACGTGTCTTCCGCTGTCACTGTTGAATCAACAAAACTTCGAGGAAGTGGAGGCCAAGAGAAGAATTTTTGCATCACTAGTTCTTCAGAATCGGTTTCTTTAGGCGATTAATATGGTTAATTTTCATATGGCTTGCATGAAATTGTCTAGAGTGCGATCACATGGTGGGAATATTTGTGAATAAAAAACGGTTAAAATATACACGGTGTCAGTGGACTGTGTGTAAAAATTTTAAAAATGTATTCCATGGATCAGGATTCATCCTTGATTCTAGGCCATTCGAATGTTTTTTTGTCTGAGTTAAAGGTGGCGTATTTCGAATCCTAAACTCAACCAAACAGTTTATCAATTCACCGAGTGAAAAACTAATAAAACAAGTGTCTGAAGAAAATTATTGGTATTATTCGAGGGCATTTTAGGATTAACAGATACCTTCAATGCATGGGTGAAGATTGAGATTTCTGTGTTCAGAAAACAGCGTAGTCCAATATGATTGTCCAAACATCAATTACATTAGATGGACATGAACAGTTTGACTTACACTTTCTCACACCAAGCGAAATGATAGACCAACCGTTTCGATGGATCCTTCTTTTCGCTCGTCAGACTGGCTGATTTTCGTCTTTGATGGATTTTCCAATGGTTAGACACAGAAAGACTAATTCACTTAATTGTGTTCCCTTAACTTTGTTTCGTCTCTTATGAAAACTGATTAAAATACAATTTTGGCTTTGAATCTCTTTCAAAACAGAGACACAGATGTATATGACGTTCTTTCTTTTTTTTTGGAGGAATACCAACTTAGCCGAATTCCTCACCCCAATCAATTTGATTAGCGATTTTCACTAATCCCTGATTCTATCTAGTATTCTCTAGAGGAGAGGCATTATTAAGTTTTAACACAAACATCCACATTTCAAAACGTAACAAATGTCTATGGCATTTCGTGAATTATAACAATCTTTGAAGAAAAGAAAAAATTTGAGATAAAAGAGAGACACAGAAATATTTCCTCACTGGCAATTCGGTGACAACAAATGATGTGAAATGTGTTTTACATATATTCATAAGCAGTAAACAAAAGAGAAGTGAAACCACAAGAACAAATCTAAAAAAAGACATCATATAAGTCGAATGAATTATAAAAATAATTTCTTGTGACAACAGGCACCAGAGACAAATATACTCATATATTTTTTTGTCATAAGCAAATATGTAACCCATACACTTGTCCAAATGACTACAAAGCTGCGAAATGAAAAGCAACGATACAGTTCTGTTCGACAAAATAAAAACATAAACCCATCCAAATGTCTGAGGGAAACGAATGTGTAATACATGTGTGATCGAAACAACAGATTGAAGCGTCAACGGAAATCGCGCGGATCGTAACAAAAACCGATTCGTCAGTTTACAGTGTGAAACTCAACATTAATTTATATGAGCTGCGCATAATGAGTTAACGAGTGACAAATTAAAAAATTATGCCTTAGATATATGCATGCTTAAAATGATATGTTTTTCGAACTTTCAAAGAAAATATCCAAACACTCCGAGATTCTCTCAATATGTCACGAGAAGCAAGATCGTAAGATGTTTCATGTGTGGAAGACAGATAGAAATAGATGTAAGCGTGTTGTTTCGTGCACATTTCTTTGGTCGCTTTGAAGATTTTGCCTGCTGCTATTACTATTCGCGCACGAACCAAATTATTTTCGATCTACTTAAGCCCTTTAGCGTCCATTTGGTGAATGTTCTCTTCATTTAAATATAGAGTGCATTTACTTATGAGAAGCTTTAAAACGTGAAACCTGTTTCGATATCACATTGTGTTTTTTTCAATCGCTATGGCTTAGTTAATATTGACTGTCGCCTTCTCTTAAATAGAAGAGATATGTTAACAATTGCAACTATGGTATAGTTTATGTCGTTTATCGTGCCAACAACGGTCACCCATACATTGTATCAGAATTGTTGAATCAAGTGTGACAATTTTTGCCATTTTTCCAATTTATTGCAAATGGCCATCAATTAGTAATGGAACATTTGTGTAAGAGGTGTTAGCCAGATTGTGAATATGTCAAATTGAATTGCGAATTACTCACGAACAATGCTAAAGAAAAACCGAAAAGCAAAGAATGTCATTTGATTAAGAAAATTTCTGATACTTTCTTTTCGTTCACGTAAATAAGCCAGTTTTTTGTTGGTGCTCGTTCGGTTGTTTCTATTTTTTCTTCTTTTCCGCCGTTGGTTGTGTATTAATTCCCAATTCACTCGAATGATAAATAACATCGGCTTCGGCTAAGCCAGAAAACCATCGGTGCCTATGAATGTAGTTAATTGCTTCCTCTTCTGGCGGCTTATTGTCGATGTGGTTATCTTACGCGAATGAATTTAAAAATGGAAGAGCATAATAAACAGTTCCAGCACTCCACATATGTTTATCATTTTTATTCTCCATCTCCCACCATCTCTATTCAACGCGATTGATTCATTTGAATAGTGTGAGTGTGTATGCCCAAATGCACGCTATTATGTTCCCTTGCTAATGTGCCGGTGTATTTTTTTTCCTCTCTTATCGGACGCGCGACCTATTCTTCGCTTTTAAACTGAAATTTTCATTGCTATGTATCAATTTGCTGAGAAGAGAATTATGTAAAAGTTTGAATTATTGGAACAAATTAAAAGGAACGGGGAATAAATGGAAATAACGTGAAAATAACATAAACAAATGTATAAATTTTGATTGTGACTAATGACGTATTTAAAAATCTATTCTCGTTCAAGTTACAGATTTTACAGCTATACAAGTTGAATAGAGTAAAAATGTAAAATAGTATTTTTAATTCATCGAAAAAGAGTTTGTAAATTTTTTTGTTTTGCTGCGACATTGGGTCATTAATGAAAATTTCGTTTTCTGAGGACCTTAGAAAATGTGCATTGACATTTATTATAAATATAGGTAAATTGTACACAACACAGCAAACGGGCACAGATGTGTGCCATTCTCAGTTTGGAAATCACAGGCACGGCGATGAGACACTGACTTGTGCATATGGTACGAACATTCCAGACAGTATAAATGTGCCAGCATAGGCGGTTGTATGGGCGACGTGGTGGACGCGTCTACATGCACAAACGTCGTCTAAATATTCCAATATACTGCATTTGAGTGCAAAATGATTTCCTAAAATAAGATGCAAAACTGCGAAATGATTTCGTACGTTTATTTTGTAAAAAAATTTCACGCGATGCACAACTATGAAATTGGTTTTGTATGTGTATAGAAATATACGCAATCCAGTGCTAATGACGTTGTCGTCTATGTTTTTGCTTATTTATATGACTTTGAATCAAGAGAAACCTCCGTTGTCAATGAAAGGTACCCTTGAAAATTCATTTTGTACTATATGCTGTTCTTCGCAGTTGAATATAATAAACTGTAACTGAATAAGTAACAACAGTTTTTTTTAATACTCCTAATGTTTTTCGGTTTCAATTTTTGTTGTGTGAACTTGTGATTTTTCCTAACAACGGATAAGTATTAAGAAATGAATCTTTAAAGAAATAATAGCCTATGTCTCAACCTGTAAGACACTCCCCCAAACATTGCGATTGTGTGTACAAAGATTTGCATATAAATAGTATCACCACTGGCAATTCCATAGATTCCAAATCTTCAATCTAAATTAACAAAGCACACCACAATCTCACATTGTCAAACAATTTAAATCTGGTTGACGCCATCTGATCTGAAATTTGTGGAACGAATTTATATCATGAGCATGCGTTTGTGATTATGTTATTTGTTTTTCTCTTTTCAAAACAAAATCTATCTATAGTGTAATGCAGACCAATTTTAACATCGCTATTATTTGGTCACCACTTCGAGTTTTGTTGTCTCTTGATCAAATGTGGAATCCCATAATAAATTGGATAAAATGCAAATTTACACGCGCTAACGCGTACACAATCAATCGTGATTGAAAAAAAAAATTACTTCGTTTTTTTTTCGCTGAGATTTCTATAGGTAGATTTTTATGGCCTACACAACCAGCTATTTGATTTTCGGCGAAAGCAGAATAGGTGAATAGACCATCTAATAGGATTTAATAAAGACATATATTGATAATTTATGTATGCATAAAATTCACGTTATGGAAAAGATTGAAAATGATATGGTATGTGAATATATTTCTGAAAAATTTTCTTCGTACTTTTCGACAACAAAGTTCTGATAATTGATAATGTTGAAATGATGGTTTGTTGAAGAAAATAAAACGAAAAAAAAACTAAACTCAAACCAATCAAATCGTTTATTATGAAATGTTTTTTCTACATACCTGATACAAATTTCCAGGTGTTTGTAAGGTACCGTTCATTAATACAACTCAACAATGATTTCTGAAGAGAGATTGTCTTGTCAAAGTTTTGACGAAATTCGTGCATTCGGACTATTCAAAATCAGTTGAAATTCCGAATATAGCTCAAAATAGCCAAGAGAGAAAAGAGGCAGAAGAATTTGATTTTGGTTATATTTATGGCATTATGTTCATCTGTCCCGTTATATGAAAAGATCACTATAGATAAATAAAATATTGTTGTTTGATTACGAAGTTTGGTGTTAATGACAATGATGAAAAACAACATCAAAACGGCTGAGAGTTTATTTGGTTGCCATGTAGTAAATACTGAGTGAGTCGATCTAAATTTCATTTATGTTCATTTTTGTTTTTAAAATACCACAAGAATTTCACTTCAAACACCTTATATTTTTTCGGCGGACAGAAAACAAACGAATAAATTAAAAATGAATCTATTGTAATGAAGTTTACATGCTATTTAGTTATTAGTTCTTGCAACCGTTCATCTACTATAATAGATCGTATTTGAATTACACATGTTGTAGAGTTGCCCTGGCAAAGGTTTGCCTATGGTAGATTACATAATCAACTTTTGCTTTCATGTGTACATCGATGTACAATTGTACATAGCATATTTAACTTAATATGATTCATGAATTAGGCTCATATTACTTCGTTATTTTCTATTGAACCAGTTCTTCTGACAACTGTCGAGAAATTGAAATCATACATATACATTGTGAAGTTGTAAAGCATATTTTGAAATTAAAAGAAAGCGAGTGATAATTGAACCATTGCGACAAACATATTCCCTCAGAATATTTTAGTTTTAAAGTGCAACATAAAGTTTTTTTCATATGGAGTTGTTGTTGTAAACTCTATATAAAAAAAATTTCATGTTGCACTTTGAAACTAAAACATTCTGAGGGAATTGGTTTGTCTCAACGGTTCAATTGTAGTTTTGCTTCGCTTCATCAGCATCTCTTTCGAATTTTGGTTCATAGTTATGTCAAGTGATTAAAACAAGGTTTTGGCATTCAATCACGTCAAACTGTCATACGGCTTTCAATGAAATATGTCACCAATTGTCTTGTTCATGGTGCTTGCTTACGATTTCCAAATGGAAGAATATCAAATTCGACATTCGGTAAATATTCGTAAAAATTGCCGGCGGCCTTTTGAAAAGTGAATGGGCCGCCGGACAAAATTTGACCAACATCTGGTGCACAAAACACCAACCAACAACAGACAACACTTACAAACAGATACATGTAAAATACATTGAATGTAAAATACATTGCAATAAAAACAAAAACTGAAACCTGAATCAAAGTCGTAGAACTCAATTTTCTAATAAATTGCAATTATTATTAGTGTTACATAAAAATGTTGACGTTCAAAACAATACTCACAGCACGTCAATGTGGAGGACATTCAAAACGGCCCATATTATTTAGCCCATGCGTTCAACCAAATGGTACACCGAACCGATTCAAATGAGAAAGTTGAACGTTGTCAAAAGCCATATAAATTCAGTATAGAATGATATAGTTTTCATTGAGGAACTCAAACGAAACATTGTACATTCCATACTTGGCATATATATAAATATTTTAAGAAAGCACACGCATTATCTTAACATTATATTTATCGGAGATATAAGAAAAAGAGTTGCATGTGAGAAGAAAAAAAAATCGATATGGAACCAGAAACGAACGTTGGTTAGGTGTGACCTATCCGAACAACTTATTGCTCTAATAGTAATGCTGAGATTCAAACTAGCGTGTATTGTAACCGATATTGTAATAAGCGCAACAGCTTACACACGTTGCTATCGACTGACAATATAAACAAGATTGCTGGTCTTTTTGTTGATGTTGTTGTTGTTCATTTCACTGAACTCTTTAGCACACTGACTTTAAGTGTTTGATCGTGTTTTTTTCCTCTATTTTATCACTTGTATGTACCACATATTTTTGTTCCGAACAATCTATTATCGTATAGAGTCAGACATGATGCAAAACTAAACATAGCATAGCATAAAAATCACGTTTAACGAATGAATAGAGTAGAAAAAAGTGAATGTGTTTTGAAAATCGTGCGCGCATTTCTAACCAATAAAGGTCTCGAATGTACAACACCAACAACAACACCCTGTGGGTATATTTGGAATAGTCCTATCGAACACCGTGCACACTTTGCAATAGCCTTTATAAAAGACACATTGTTTTGTGTTATTTCATTATTGTCGCCGATACAATTGATTTTTTTTTTCATAGGAATTTCTACGCTTTTGTTGCTAGTTGGATTTCCGATTGGCAGAAAAAATGTGAGAGTAAAAAAGAAGGACCGAATAGAAAGTGCTGTCTTGGTACTACTATATTTATTCTATGTCTGGCGAAAAAAGCATAACACTCACGCTAAAAACATTTGTAATTTCGTGCCTTGACTACAAAATACACTGGATATTGATGGTTTGAACACACGAAATTAAGCCAAGCAACAGAATACGTTTGAATCGCTTATTTACCACTAAATTTTAAAACGAATTGCTGCAAATATGAATGAATCACTTAAACATGATAGTTCTCAAAATTGAACGATTTGGAAATTGCTGAAAAATAAAACCTAAATCGATAATAATAACGTTTTAATATTATCAGCGATTCAAATCATTATACATACATATATATCCAGTTTTATAAGCTAATCTGAAGTGGAATGGTTTCGGATGGACACTGAATTCAGTTCAAACCGCTATTGATGTGGAAATTCAGTGGGAATTTAAATTCAGTGAAAATTGAAATGAAATGTACAATTTCACGCAATGCAACATGGTAGACAGCATATCGATTGAAATACAAAATAGAAACTGACGTAAATTGCTGCACAATCAATCAATCAATACCTTTTTTTCTGTATTCATTCAAATTTTCATATTTTTCATACCAAAGCTGAATCATTTTTGCTTTTTGAATCATCCATTCCGATCGAACCACCATTATGAACATGAACACATTAGCCCACTTACAATGACAAACCAGAAATCCAACTCAAGTTGTGTATGCAAAAATATGCCATGCATAAATGCGTATGATATCCATATCTATGGCTGATTGATTTGACTTAGTAAAACAGAAACGAAAATGAGAATCATATCATTCTGAGCGATAAATCAAGTGAAATATGAGAAATATGAAGAATGAAAGAGGCAAATTTTTCGAATATCGGATGAATTATAGACTTGAATTCATTTCAATAAATTATGCGTTTTGGAAGTTTTTATTTTTTTTCTTTTCTTTCCTTTCGCAGCTGCGTTTCTATAATTGAACCACTGGAATTGAATTTAATAATAATGTCAAATGCAAAACACTTGTATTTCTTGCATGTAAAAAATTTAAAACGTCACATAAACTTATTTCTATAGGTGAGATTGAGAGTACGTTTCGTTGATTTTGTTGTGAAAGTTGAGTACAAGCTTCGTTCTACTTAAAATGTTGCTTTTTAATTCTAGATAATTCAAATGTTCCGATTAAGTGTTATTCTTCAGTAATTATAATCGCTGGCTAACTACAAAATGACTTTAAATTATGTTAGCACAGACAAATATTAGTTCTGTTGAAACCCAAAAACTTTGATACATCTACACAAAGCGAAAATATAAGAACAATGTTGTTTCATATGAACTTCTACCAATTCATTTCAAAATAATGACATCCAACATACACGACAGCAACGAAAAAAATGTATGCATCAATGTTGCTTAGGTTTGCCGGCAAATTCGAGATAAAATCCAATGTAAAAAATGATCGTTTCATCTTATTATCACTGTAGCTGGCGAAGCTTTTGCTCCATTCACATCAATAGCAGAAAGTCTATTCATTTTTTTCATTCGACATCATTTGTATTCTTCTTGACTGCTGAGGTAATTTTATTATAGAGAAGAAGAAAAAAGTACTGCGAACGTGGTGCAGAGTGGTGTAGCGACAAGCAACGAAATAATAGATAAAGGAGAGATCCGCCGCTGAAGGGCTCATTAGTCGAGAATTGTTTTGAATAGAATAAGCGAAAAGTGCTAACAATGGTATTATAGATTGCAGTACAGAAAAAAGCGGCATGCATGGTGTCAACCACATAATATTAGCTCTCTTCAGTTTTCTGCAATCGAGTTAGTTCGGAGAGTATGACAAACATTAATGATTTCCACGTACATTCTTTGTATTGCCAACACACAGACAGATAGATAAACGCATAATTTGATTCACACCAAACGGTGACTGTTCTATATAAGACACTGTGTAAATAAAATATATGGCACGTCTGCAGTGCCGTCTCTTTTATTGTGTGGTCGAAATTGGAACTAATGTTCAAATTTTAATTATGACATTGTAAACAATGTTAGTTCCAAAGTTAATACAAGTTAATACTCAAGTTACACATGAGAAATATACCAAAAACAGATACTGTAGAAGAATTTGTTTTGCCAAAATGAGTTGGATACAGAGAAAGACAATTGCATTTTTATCATCATATTTGTGTATTTTATGTAATTTTTCGGATGTTTTTTTTCTCACACAAAATAATTCTGAAGATATTGAATTCATACTAAAGACTGAAAATTCGTCAAACAATTTCGGTGTTGCTGCCAATTGCCGTGAGTCAAAAAAGGCTCTGGTAATTCACACTGGTAACTAAATAAATTCGTTGAAATTATTCTGCAAGGCACAAACTGAAGTTTTTCTACATTCAAATATATATAAGAAAACCATATGCTTACTTGTACGTGTCCGAGTGTGTCTCTGGAAAATTTGGAAATTTCTTATTTTAGAAGGAGTACACAAAACCAAGGGGCCTCACGTTAATTTCCATATTTAAAATATGAACAAATAATATGAATTTGTTTATGTTTCAACATATTAAACAGATATGTATGCATAATTTCAATTGATGGACCAGGGCATTGTCAAACCCAGTCTGATCCATCCTGAAGATCCACCAAAACCCACTTCCAGAACATATTGTTCAAGGTGAATATGAACAATAACAACGCATTCGGGCAATAATACAAAATATTTGAAATCTAGCGTGAATTTTACATGATTTAAATAATACAAATAGATTATGTCAAATAAAATTTGGCGTGAAGCCCCTAGCGCAAAACAACTGCCTATTCGTATAGAATTCATTAAGACCGACAATATTAATTGAGTTTTCGGAACATACATGGGTTCAAACGCTTGATGAATTTTACTCCTTAGCACTCGGCCTGCCAGAATTTTCACTTTTATATTTAGTCCCCTTGATACTGTAGCCATGCTAAGAGATAAATTGGGGAGCTCAAAATGCTGTTCAATTTCTTTTTACACATTTTGATTCCAACCCCTCAAACTTACTTCACTTTCGAATTGCTTAGAAAACAAGACACCGAATGAACGAAGGAAAAGAGGAAGAAAAAAGAACGAGGACACGAGACGCGCACAAAGAATGTGGAAAGCAAAAAGTTCGTCATTTGTTCATTTTCTTAGTGCACATACCGCTTGCTGTTCCGCTGCTGTGCTGTACAAAATAAATGTGTCCTTTCTTTTATCTTACGGTATTTGGGCTGGAAAAAAAAAGCGAACAGAATCAGATACCTAAAAACAGAGATCTTACTCTGTTGTCGATGAAAATTCACTTTGCGCGCTCGTGTGTATATTTTGCCAAAGTATAAAAAGGGAAACATCCTTATTTCGGAATAAGTTTTTCATTTATTAATTTTTATTTTCTTCCACTTCTGTTTCGTTTTCAGGCAAGCTTACATCCAATTTTATGCCCATCGTGTGCATCCTTCAGTTCACGCCGCATAATATGAATGCGGCGACCCTCTCGAATGCCAATCCCGAGGAGAAAAAGATAAAAAAAAGTGAAAAAAAAACAAAGCTCAAAATGTGATGGTAACAATTTTGATAATAGCCAAATATTGGGGGCCGAAATTCGTTCGTTCTGTTGTGGAAAAATGAAAGGAATTCTCCAAACAAAAATCATTACGTCAATGCGTTCTGAATTATTCAAGTCAAGTCACATCGTGCTTATTTACGTGTTCCATGATAAAATCACAACTTCTGCCAGAACTTCAACTGACGACTGGATGATACCGAACAAATGGTAAGAATCCATTTCATTTGTACTGGGTGGAAAGAATGATGCGGCCTTTCTTGATATTTTCCAAATCTTTAATTATGTCATCAGCTGGTGCAAAGTGTTATCTCATTGGCGAAATGAAAATACTGATACGAAAAATGTTTGTTTCATTGAACATTGCGCTCATTCATAGCTTCAATAGCGGAATTGCGGTTCTCAACGAACAAAAATGCGATAAGATGGCATATTCATTTAAATTAGATATTAGGTTGTAAATATTTTGGGTGTGCTCTTTCGTCTTCGGTCACTTTTGAAATTGTGTGGGTGTACCAAATGATTCCTAAGCTCGACAGTTCGTATGAAGTAGTGATACAAGTATTTTATGATCGGTTTTGTAAGCAAGTAGGTACGCACTATGTGCAAAAAAAAATGCTCAGACTCTTTGAATATTTTTTTTTCCTTTGTAAATTGTTTTTCCCTGTGCTCTTTGAATCAAATTCATTAAATCATTTTCAGATCAAAGGCATATTTATTATTGGGTGTTGGCTGTTCCCCATCCCTTTCTGTCGTCTATTTGTTCCGTTCTTTCGTCCCCACATTGTTCTTTATCCTCATTGGGGGCTGATGACATAGATGAAATGAAAGAAGAATTCATAAATATGCAGTGTTGACGCGAAAATTTTTCAATAAAGAAAAAACACGCTTGAGCACATGTTGCAGCGACAGAAGTCATTAATTTTGCCTATCCAAGGACAATGAGTAATTGTTACGTGTCGTAGTCACATCGCAGAAAATCAAATCTTCTTCTTAAATTCTGTGAATGAGCACGTGCTTAGAAATTCCTGGAAAAAATGTCTTTGAAAATCATTTAATCTTTAATAAATACGGTTATTATTAATGTCTGTCGCTAAAAAGTATCCATGAATTTTGCGATGTTTCACTTCATATTGTTTAGATAAATGATGAAAACGGTTCGTTACTGAGTGAGAATGTCCCGTTACATGTATTTCAAATTTGAACTTTGAATTAATTTAGACTGAATAGATAGAAAAGCGATATAAATAAACTATTCAAAATAAACGCGAATTTTCACAACTTTTGGAATAATTTATTGCTTATATTATATATTTTACACATACTTGAATTTTCGTCGCCATGAATAAAATCCACATCGAATCATCGAGAACAAACCGCTCATGAAACACCAACACATTCTTCTTTGCCTTATTGTAATAAATGACTTTCTTTCAAATCTTCTTCTAAGTTATATCATCGTAATGTAAAGTTGATTCCTTTCTTGCGCTTAGCGAAAACGTTTATAACCGTTGATTTATTTGGTCTGTTTTTGTTATTTTACTGAATTATGACTTTGTTTTTTTTTCTCACTATTTACAGTACTGTAGCAACGAGAGAAAGCGAGAGAAGAAGAGCGAGAGAGAGAGAGAGAAGAGACATTACAAGCGAAAAATGTCCTTATAATCCATGGTCCATTTGAAAAATCTAATGACATTAAGAGCATCTCCATTTCCGTGGTCTTCATTTTAGACGATCATTTGTTCTGCCGTTAGCACGTTATGCTCATAAATTGAAGCAAATAAACTGAGATTAACTAAGATTTTGAATAGGAATGTTGACGATTGTTAGGTCTTCTCCATTTAAACGCAAACAAAAACGACTCAGAATAAGCGCAATAATTTTGTTTCAGTGTAAAATTAAAAAAAAAAAATACAATTGCGGGGAGGGGAGCAGCGTCGACCGAAATACCAGAGAAGCTCCGCACAGAAATACCACGTAACAATTTCCCATTCAAGAAGCACTCGAATCGTTCTGATGATTTACCATAAAAAAATTAGAAAATGTCATTTTCATAAAATTGACAACCACATCGAATTCATCATAATATTTTGGTATTAAATTGGTTCTGAACCAACAACAAAAAATGCAAATAATGTGCACAGACCCCGCGCTATTCATCTTGACCATGGCTGGATTTTGTCTGAGTTTGTCGGTTGAAACACCACGTTTAATTGAACACAAAACGATTCTGTTTTATAAAAACAAAATTATGTATCAGATTTGAAGCATTTTCGCGAGAATTTCAGCGGGATACTCATCTTCATCGCGCTAACAGAGCATTACACAAATTTCTTGGCGGAATTCTCTATTGATTTTTTCAATGTTAAATCCCAAAACCAAATTTCAGAATCCGTCACACTTTTTGCAAAGCGATTTAATTCAATATCCCAAATCTTTTATTTATACTTCGTTCGTACGCGGACAAACCAAATGTTCTTTGGTGCTAATTAAAACGCCAAGGTGAGCAAAGAAAATTGATATCGTAATGGTAGCTCGTGAGAAACTTGACGATTTTTAATGAACGTATGATAATATCAAACCGAAGAGAATATATTCAAATGATATTATCCAACTTGTGCTGATATCAATCAGATGATCATTCTTATTTGTTTTAGAATCTCTATACAAGATTTGAAGAGAAAAACAACATAATATCGTATATTTTGATAAGGTGAACGTTGACTTGATCATATCTTAGATAAAAAAAAATATGTTCATCATCCCCTAAATAACATGTGTTTCAAATGTACACATGTCTCAAATGAAAAAAATTGAAAATTAGATCAATGCATGTTGTCTTGACAACGAAATATGAATGTTTTCGACATAGATCACCAATTATTTATGATAAATAAAATGAACGTCAAGAACTAGAATACAGAAACTGATCGGTTCGGAAGAATAATGATCTTCAAGATAAGCGAAAGACATTCCGAGTGTTTTTGCATATAAAATCGATAAACGGTCAAACCGCAGCTAAACTAAGCTGTATAGAGCGATATTATCATTGATAATATTTACTATTTCCTATTTCAATAATTTTTAATGGGACGTTGAAAATGTTTTTGTCTATTTCGGTTCAGTTACTGCTTATTAGCAGCGAAAAAGATAAAATCAAAACTCACCAGATTCATTTCACTATAAATCAGTATGTGTACGAATTCTATTTGGTCGGAGCTTGTTTGTTATGGGAGCAGACTTTTAAAATAATAAAAAAAGTGAATTATAGTTCACCGCCAATCGATCATAATACATCGTAATGGCAACACGAATTTTCGCACATTTAAATACAGAAGAATTATGCTTAAATTTGTGTGGCCATTCTTCACTTTTACCTTCTTATGTTTCTTGGTGACAATTACAATAAACGCTTTTACAAAACCTTAGAAATCCACGGAAAATTCATTCAAATTCATTACTTAATTATTATAAAAACAAGATGCCTTACATTCGTAAGGTTAACTTTTCTATACTCCCAAATATATAATTTCCAATTAAATCCAATTTTCCATGCATTGAAATTGGGAAAGAATCATATTTTAATCAGACCTTAATATCAGAGCGATTTCAATACACTGTTTTTTATACATTGTTACATAGCAACATTTTTACCATGTTTCTTTGCGTACAGTGTACAGTGTACCACGCACCTATCCTACGATCCTAAAATACGGCTAGATTTTGCAATTTTCAGCGTTCAAAAATAAAAAAAAACTGATTTTTAGTGGGTCAAAAAATCTGGGGCGATCCCAATACTTTTCTTACACGACATGGTCGTGTTGAAAAGTAAAAATATCAACTTGTTCACAATAGAATAAATTACTGTGCAATGACCGCGTATCCAGATCTTATGGATTTTTTTTTAAATTGAATATTATTGAAATAGCAAAAAAGTTAAAAATAATTTTCTCTTCTTCGAAACGAAACAAAAAGCAAATACCAGACATCACATTCAGTGGATCGTAATTTGATATGTATCTATTTTCAAAGTTTACCTTATGTTGTC
This sequence comes from Sitodiplosis mosellana, assembly GCF_009176505.1. Classification (NCBI taxonomy): domain Eukaryota; kingdom Metazoa; phylum Arthropoda; class Insecta; order Diptera; family Cecidomyiidae; genus Sitodiplosis; species Sitodiplosis mosellana. The sequence continues at coordinate 3,657,778 of NW_022601391.1, read as the reverse complement.
AAAATCTATTGAATTCAGATGAACATTATGATATTCAGATGGAATCACGTTGAATTTGAATTTTATTCGATTTTATTTCAATGTTCGCCTTTAATATTGAACATGTCAAAAGAAACTGATTACATCTGAAAATTTATAGAAACAAACAAGTAATATTAGCCAGGTTTTTTCTTCTTGAATAGCCAAGTTTTTTTTCTCTTCAAAACAAGAACTGAATGATACCTCTAAAGACATTTAGTTATTAAAATGCGAATCGTTCAAAAAGTTATGAGTCATCATAGAAAATATATGAATGAATAATTGAGAAAAAAAACCAAAAATGTTGCAATCGACGTTGAATCAGCGTTGAAATTCGTGCCAATCTCTGCGTCTCTATTATGCGTACAATGAGCTTACAATATCGATATGTCATATAAAGCAATGGCAAAGTATTGGTCATATTCATGTGATATTGAAATAATTACTATTGAGGCGCATGGTTAAGGCCACTTTCGTAAATCCAATAGTTTCCATTCAAAGGTTATCGATTTAACGCCATGCATTTTATAAAATCCTTTAAAAGTAAAATGAAGTTGAAAAGAAAATCATATTAGAAACACTCTGAAGAAGAACATCAAAATAGTAAGAATATAGATAAAAATTGCTAACGATTTCGGATTAGTAAACATTGCACAGTGATGAACCGCCGATACAATTCTACCGTATGAACGACTATGTACATTGTACACTGTACACGATTGTAATTAAAAGATAACTATTTTGATGGAAATATTGTAATATGTATGGTAGACACTATGTAGGTTATTGTAGTTGATGATATAACTATAGTTCGGGTGAATTGAGAAAAACATGTATATAAATATGGTGAAGGACGCAGAACTGTCCATTCAGTTGAACGGGTGTCATTCATCACACCATTTGTTGTTTGTTGTTTGTATTTGTTGGCATTCGTTCTTTCCATTTGAATTGACGCATAAAATATCATAAAACAATATCATGATACTCTAGACAATAAAGAGAATACATTGTAATTTAGTTCATTCGTTTACGTTTAATTTGATTCATTTGTTTGCCTATCGTTAGTGTCACTTAAATTATGACGTAGTATTTACACCTTGGGAAAAATTCCGGAGGACAATACTGTAAGACTCAACAAAACATTTTTATAACTATGTTTTTAACTACAATAATATTAAAAATTTAAGCATATTTTTTCTGTCAGATGATCTATTTTTTCACTATCCCGGCACTTGCCTATAAGATTTCACGTGAATTCAACAGAATTTTTTTTAGTATTAATTCGAAGTGATATTATTTCTGAAGAAATTTCAGAATAAATAAATTATTTTGTTGATCCACTTTCGAATTTCATGTCATGTTTTTCATTTTCAGGAAATATTAGTTATTTTTGATGTTTGGTATTAACTCAAGAGAAGGAAACAAATCATTTAGAAATTTGACAAAATTCATTGCTATCAAAAAGAATGTTATGTATTCATTCACTTATTTCTGCATTGGCAAAGAGATTTGGGCAATTTGTTTTTTGTTTTCTAATTCTAAGCTGTCATTTATTTTAATTTTCGAATATCCTGCTCCAAACTGTCTAACACTCTCATTTGTAGTATCAAGTCACATTGTGTTTCGTGTATCTAGACGTTGGCAACGGTCGGTTTGAACGACGTCAAAGGAAAATTGATTATAAATGGAGTGAAATTGTTATACGTAATATATTAAAGGGAGCGATGTTATCATTCGGACTTCGTGTGCTTGCCTACTTATTACTCGCCTTGTGTGCATATGGCTGCTTTCCATATATATATATATATCGTTGATTTTTATAACGAAGATTGCGTGCACAACGAGAGGTTTTTAGCTTTTCGTGTGATAACACACGCATGTATGCATCATGCGCCCGACTTTTCACGATAAAGCATTTACACACATTTCGTTCAGTCAACAGCAAATAGCGTAAAAAAGCACCCATAATAATAACGAAGGAGTCAACATTCAAACAGACATTGACATGCATGAAATACCATTTATTTGGTCAGAGAGCATAGAAATCAAATGTGTGAAGCTAGGGGGAACAACAATTCGTTAATTGAACGAAAAACGTGAAAAACTGGATGACTGACGGCTGATGGGGCGAATACGGAAAACCTGGACACGCTACAGAAATTCAGACTCCAGCTATACTATGTGAAAGTTTGGCTGGGTGATAAAATTGAACGAATGCAAAGTATATCGTGACTGTTATGGGCCAGCTCTGATTTCGTTGCATGCAATGAACGAGTTGTCGTTATACATTATATCATCAAACATTTCTAATAAATATCATACCTTATACGAGGACTATATTCCACATTCTTCTACAGATGTCGCTGCCGGTGTTATCGTGAGCCAAATTTGAGTACAATAAACATCTGAAATATCTAATAACTTTGTGTGCGTTAGTTGTACGTAGTATTATACGAAACGTAAGTGTATTTGTAATAGGATAGCTTAAACGCAGCAGCCTCTGTACTACCGTATAAGGTAACATAAGGCAATACCGGTCGAAAGTCACACGCACATATGCGGTCTGTTAAGAAACCCTCTATTCCAAGAAGAAGTCGATTGTTTGAAATCCACTCTATCTAGTAGATAGTATCCACTCTAAAGTCTGACTTCAGGATATCAGAATAACACATTATGGGGATGGGGAGTCGGAAATCAAAATTTAGGCGCTGGGGTAAAACCGGTATACCCAACCCATTCGCTGTGCATAAATCCGGCTTTATACAGAGTTTCATAAGTGTAACACTATAGTGTCATTTCACAATTTCTCCTTTTCTCCTCAAGGCCTCGGTCTAACTAAAAATTATCAAACTCGTTGGAAAACTGTTGTTGCGACTCATTTTGCATGCCTTGGGACAGAGTGAATCAATATTGAAGAGAATCAACAGAGATGTCAAATGGACAATTCGTTTGGAGATCAAAGTTTTCTGACAAGTCCGTTGTTTCTAAATTTTAGATCAAGATAGATAAATTTTGCAGAGAAACTGACTTTCGAGCAAAGGGAACATGTGTGGTCCATGAAAACTTGTCCAAAATCCATCGTTGTTGTATTCGTGACATATTGTATTTTAGAGCCTGTAATTCAACTTAAACACTAATTTGAAAATAAAAGAAATGCAATTTTTTTTTTCAAAAGATTTTATATTTTATCATTTTTTTCTGAGGTTATCATTCTTCGCTTTTCCATTTTTCTTTTTTATTTGTTCATTTAAATTAAATTTGCGTTTTTCACATTATTACATCCTTTCAAGTCTTAAAAGTATATAATTAAATACATGTTTCATTATTTGTTTGGTTGATCGATAAAATCAAATGATAAGGGTCACGTGGATCAGTGTTTCATAAATCATGCAAGCGATTGCAATCATCGTTTATTGTGTTTTTTTTTAAACAAATGATTTCAAAATAAGTTTGTATAAACGAGAATTTGTGTTCATAGCTGTTAAATGGGGATATCACTTCCATGCGACGGTCGTCATCAAACGATAATACTTAACTGCAAAAATTTATATCTACAGGTATTAAATAATCACAAAGTTTATAGTGAATTTTCATCGAAACGTCCACTTAATACCGCATACGGTTTGTGGACTCAAAATGTCTTTGAAAATCGTGTTGTTTGGAACACCGAAAATTTCGTTTGCACCAGTCCACTATTAATACTTACAAATAAGTTTGCAAATATATTACATCTCGATATCTAATGTGGATATTTTCCGTCAAATATTTTAATATCTACATCTCAAGTTTGTCAATGTGTGTGTGTATGTGTGTTTTTCAGTTTGTGTGAATTGTGTGCTGAAGTTCAGAAAAATGGTGTTCATCTTTTGTTTGCTTTTCTCGTACAATTCTTATTACTTCATTTGACTTTGTTTTATTTAATTCCGATGATATTTCATTTCTCGTCAAATACTTACTTTATACTTTATAAAGTGCATTATTGATTATTATATGAGGCTACCCACGGAAAAATGCATCTTGAATTGTTTGTTTTTTTCAGTATTCTTATTCAATGAATTTCATAATATAGCTATTATGGTATTGCATGATTGAACGGTAGTTTGGGCACTGAGATGAAACTCAATGAATGCAGTTTTTCATGTGTTGAAAGAAGCTTCGTGTTTGTGTGATGCACATGAGTGGCCATCAAAGTAGCAATCGGCGATCGTTTTAAAGTGAACGCATAATTTACCACTTTTACCGACTGCAAACGGAAAAATATTGAAATATAGCGTTAAATGTCGAAGAAAAATGCTGGACTTCAAATCACAAACCGGAAGATGGTGGCTCAATTTTGACGGTAGAGTCATCACACATCGAATGCAAAACAAACCATGCCTTATTTAGCGAATTAAGTGTTTTAATGACAAGCCAAACACGATAAAAATAAACAAAATTGAGTGATGAGTATAAAAATGAACAAATTTTGAATGAATTATATACAAAATGGTATAAAACATGTTGCTTTTTTTTTCTTTTTTTCTAAAACCGAGTTTTTAACAAACATTTTGCTTGAATTTTGTCATGAAATGCAGCAGAACAAAAACAAAGTCACACATTTTTCCTGCAACAAATACTGACTTATGTGGATTATATGCCTTTTACATATGTTTTGTTTCATCCCACACGCCAATAGAAGTCAGTGTTTTTTTTTGTTTGAACAAACAAATAGGCAAAACTTTAATTTATAAATAGTGTGGCAGTGAAAACCAATGCGGATAAATAAATCCATACACCAAGATGGATTCTGGAGAATATTTTAACATGATTAGCGATTAAGACAGATTTCATTTTCATAATTATTGTTGTGGCGACTGTAAATGAATATGTTGAGTATGTTGGTGCTTCGCGTGAGATGTAGAATATAATGATACCGTACACATAAATAATCGAAAAATATACATATGTATGGGTTTTCGTGCTTGTTTTTTTTTGTCTTCTTTCTTCGGCAACAAAAGAAATTGCGCTGTAGCATTGTAATCATTTAAAATATTGCATTTTTGTGTGAGCATAAATTAATTCCCACCATGAAGCAACTTCCATTGCATATTTTATTTTGTTCAATTCTTTGAATAAAATTTTTTGTTTCGGTTCAAAATTTATAGTACACATGTTTATATTCATATGGATTCTCATTCTATTAATATCAGATTAAAATCAAAATAATTGTAAAAGTTTTATTTGTTTGCTTTTGTTTTTTTTTTTTCATTCGTGAGTGTGTGTACTTTGATTAGATTGAAGAGGAAAGAAATAAAATATACACATACTATGTAATTAATAATTCATTTTACTGGGATATTTATCTGCATCCATTCACAAAAGCGCTATATTTGATATTCAGTCTTGTACTGAATTTAAATTTTATCATGTACAAAATTCTCATTTCAAGGGCCAAATCTATGTATGATAATGTTTGGTTCACTGTTTAGTGGCTGTTCATTCGAATAGTTGTTCATTTGTTTCATATCATTTTCTTTTTATTTTACATAATATCACAGATTTAATCTTTTTTCTTTTAATATTTCATCCTCTCCCTTTTTTTGTTCATCATCTCTTCCTTGCGATTTTAAATATTTTCCTCTTAATTGTAAGCCTTAACATTTTATATGCATACCTAGTTAGTTGCCGTTAATTTTGAAGCATCTTTACGTGTATTGTTTTCTAAAGTAATAATTTTTGTTTCACTTGATATTGCTGTGCGCCACTTAATGACAATGTTGATGTACTCTTTGTGATTCTTTTTTGTTTCTCTTTCTTTTATGATATACATTGCTATATTGTGCAAATATTCATTTTCGGGTTTCTTTTGTTTTCAATTTGCCTACCAATAGCCATATGACTTCAAGTGATATAATATTTTGTTTGAGCTTGTAATGGCACCGGTTGAATCATTCATTGTTATGACGATTCCAAATGATGACTATTTTTTAAATTTTTTTTTATTTTAAACGCATTCAAAGTGTGAATATAGTCGACTTTTTTTTGATTTCAAAGTAAGAATTACCTAAATCCAGTGGACATCACTTTTGAAATACTTGCTCTTGAAACATAGTATGAAAAGGCTGTTTGAGAAGAGAAAAAAAAACCATACAAATATTGTTCAAAATCTAATATGAACCATTTCATGTTAGAATGATGATTTGGTTGTCGTTGTGAAATTAATGTAAAAAAATACATATTTCTTAATAGCCCTTTCATTCGCATGTATTACATCAAACAATGCAAGAAAAATAACTGTGTGTGTATGTTTTTTTCTCCATAATATTTCAAATGTATGTATGAACGTGTGCTATTTGCCTTTTGTGTTGTTTATTTGCTTCATTTAGCAACATTTGCTTGATCATTTTTTAAGCATTTCACTCTTCAATAAACTTCATACTTATTGCTTTGAACTTATGTGTACGCTTGAATTCAAGAAACGAATAAAAAGAGAATGAATCATCAATAGTGTGGAATAAATGCCGCAGCACCTTTAATCAAGGTTCTACCTCCGCTTGTTGATATTTTTTGTCTTCCATACACTGGAAACATTCCTTCTACGATTGGTATTTTTATAATTTTGCAATATTTGATGAAGACATCAAACGCACAACTACAATCATATGTTTTTTTTCCTTTTGATAAGCGCGCACGCATATTTTTCAAGACTCAATACTTGAATGTCTCAAAATGAATGCAGCAATAATCATTAGTTTTTTTCCTCCTTACTTTTCTGTCGTCCATTTTTTGTTTAATTTATGGATTTTATTTTCATAAAGTTTTTTTTTTCATTCACTCAACATACTAGCACCCATTTTTGAAGACGATGAGCAGTGATTTGTCCATTCTTTTTCACATACGAACACTCGCGTAAATGTGTGAATGAATTTAATTTTTTTTTTCTCTGTTCATACCACTTATTTGTGTTTCATCTTATTTAATGCTAAATTTCGTCTTCATTAAAATGTTGTGTTTTATGTATTATATGAAATTTTTCTCCATTATTCTTTCGTTGAGTTTCCACATCTTCTTTTAATTGCTACTTCTCTGTGAGAGCCTCTGAGATTATGTGTGTGTGTATGTTTTTTTTAGTCAGTCACTTGCTTATAACTATGCTATTATCGTTTATGAGTTATCGCTTAATCATATTCATTTGACTTTTCTCCTTAAAATGCTTAAGCGTACTCAATCTTATCTCTTCTTTCCTTTCTTTTTCATACACTGTTTCACCGTATTTACTTTTCGTGCACGTTCATGTCATTTGGAATGAAATTCTCTTCGTTTTATTCTTAGAATTGTTGAATATATGTTTCGCTTTCCAAACTTATTCATTCTTGTGTATTTTGTGTTTCGTTTTTTTTTTTCATTTCTATCTGTCTCGCTAGCGAGCTGACTAAAACTAAACCATGTACGGTTGTGCACTATTTTTATTTCCAGTTAAGCGCCATTGTTGAGCTCCTATGACGGGTCGGTGAACGGAATTTGTATTTAATGTGGTTTGAGTGTTAACAAATTCGTTGCCAGCATTTGATTCTGGAGCTAGAGTTGAATTATAATCAGATTCAATGCTAAAATATATGTGCTCTGATGGAGGACGCTGCTGTTGATTTTGACTATGTAACGGTTGATGATGCAATTGATCGTCACCTGAATTTGACAATGATATCAATTAACATCTAAACACAAGTGCATCGCGACTTATTTAACTAAAATTGTGTATATATGTAATGAAAAAGGTCAGTTTTTTTTTTTCAATGGAAATTGTTCAGTCAATCGGAATGTAACTTTTGGAATGTCTTTTAGAACATTTCATCTGAACATTTTCCCAATGAGGCTTCGTTTAATTTAATTTACTGGGATGGTAATGGGAAAAATGGAGATGGACTTACCAGAATCAATACAGGTGGCCCGTCGTCCAAGCGGACTCGGTGTTGCCGTTGTCGCTGATGAATAATTTGCTTCGTCATTTTCCTGTTGATAATACGATGGTGGCTGTTGCTGCAGCGGCACTCCGTGCAGGGGATGATGTAAGTGCATCGTTGACTGTGTCTGATGTGGATTTGATGATTGCTGCTGCAGACAAATGTTATCCGAGTTTGATGCTTTCGGTATACGATCAAGTGGATTATGTAGCGTTTGATGATGGTGCAGTGTATAATTGTTGCATCGTTGTTGGATTTCAGCCGGTAATGCGTACCGCAATTTTTCCCAGAAATGCTTATCAGACAATTTTATGCCATTGACAACACGTGACTTCAAATACGGCAGTAGTTCTAAATCACTTTCGGCCTCTAGCAATGCATCGTGCTCTTCTAATAAAACTAATTTTTGGGGCCGTTCTTTTAGCGCTTCATGGACAGCATTTCTTACTTCATATCGACTCCATTCGGTCTGCAGGAAATTACGCGACAATAATATAACGACACGTTTTGATGCACGTGCTGATTCGAGTATTTGCAAATAGGTTGCGTCGTGCGTTAAATCCCGATGTTGCAGACACAAACGTAATTGTGGCGGTCGTATCTCCAATTCGGCAGCTATTTCTCTTGTCACCAACTCATAGTCCTTTTCCGAGTACAAAAATACCGCATCGTACAGCTTTTCATAATCTTCGCCGATGGTTTCACAAATTCGAACGCCGCATTTTGCGAATAACCAAATGCGTAATTGCTCTCGAAATACAATAGCCAATACAAGAATGGTGACAATGATGATTAGGGCGAGGGCCGTCAGAAGTAGTGGAATATGTTCATTAATGCTGATGTCAGGCAACAAAACTGATCGACCCTCATAAAAGCTGCTGCAATCGCTAGATGAATTAAAATCTAGCTCACGCTTTATCGCTCCGTCCATACAGTAAATGTCTTGAGAATCGTCCAAAATAACGGCGTTGTCACTGACAAAAGAGGTGAGTTCCCGTAAAAATAAGCAACGACAACTCCAGGCATTTCGGCCGATTGACAATGATTTCAGGTTTGAAAAGTGGTGTGGCGGTGCGAGCGTTTGAAACATCGTCATTGTTACAAGACGATTACCATCGATACGTAACAACTGTAGCGATTTAAGTGGTGCAAACGTGTCATTTGCCACATAGTCGAGCTGATTGTTCTGTAAGTACAGCTCCTTCAATTGGCTCAAATTATCGAATTCGTGGCCATGCAACGTACGTAATTGATTTTGCTCCAAGTGTATAATTTCGAGTGAATGCAAACCAGCCAATGCACGTTTTTGCAATCGATGCAGCGCACTATTATTCAAATACAATTGCTGCAGATTTTTTCGGCCGATAAATGCATTGTTCTGCAGCTCGTTAATTACGTTGCCATCCAAATAGAGTATTGTTGTATCCATAGGCACTTTTTTCGGCAGTACATTCGCTGGTTGGCCTCCTCCGCCGCAGTCTACTACATTCGCGGTCCAAGTTTGATCGTGATGGCACGTACAGTTTGTTGGACAGATCATTTCACAGTCGCATGCATCGAAATCACAGCAATGACACAGGGCAAAGCACATTGTTTCGTACTTACAAAGGAAATCTTTGGCATCCAATGTGGCAACGGATCGAACCGCGGCACCGCGCTCGTGGGGCATAATGCACTCGACATTCGCCAAATCCATGATTCGGGGATGTTGGCGCGCTGTCAAATTGTTCACAGATTGAAGCCAATCCATCGAACAATCGCATTCGAATGGATTACCGCCCAAATAAAACTCTGGCAGGGGCTTTGTCGACGGTATCGGTGCCAAACGCAGCGTATGCAGATGCATTTTGGTCAATGCATTCGAATACAAATCAACGCGAGTTAAATTCACTTTATCGATGAATGTGTTCGGATATACGTTGCGAATGAGATTGTTATTGATGAATAACAGTTCGATGCTGTTGGGCACGGCCATGGGTCCCACATCGCTCAGACGATTGTGGCTGGCATCAAGTGTTTTCAAGCTGATTTCCTCCTGCAATTTGTAATAGTTTCCTAGCTCCTCTATGTAATTGGCGTGCAGATCCAACCACTTTAAACTTCGTGGAATGAACGCATAATCAAACCAGACTAGATGGTTTTCAGCTAAATTAAGCCAGAGCAACGAGTTGAGCGTGGCAAACACGCCATTGATATCATTTATGAAATTGCGATCCAGACGAAGCGCTTCAATTTCGTTATTTGATTCGAATGACCCGCGCTCAATTAGCAGGATACGATTTTTCGCCAAGTTCAATACGCTCAAGCGTGGCAAATCGGTGAACATCTCCTTGGTGATATTTCCAATGTGGTTGTCAATGAGACGCAGCCCAGTTAGCTGATTGAGGTTGCGGAATGCACCGCTATTAATTTCAGTGATTTGATTTTCGCCCAGATCCAATGTCCGCAGCATGGTTAAATTTTGAATGGCGCTCGGTATTTCTTGCAGTTGATTTGTGCTCAAGTCCAATTCTTTCAGATCCGAGCAATTTTTAAATGCACTCGATTCGATACTACTAATCAAATTATTATTTAACGTTAGTTTGGACAGCACGAAAAGTCCATTGAATAGTTCGTCGTTTATAGTGTGCAGCCGATTTTCCGCCAAATTGAGCGTATGCAAATTATATAACGGCAGGAATGTGTTGTCCTCGATGTGGCCAATTGAATTGTTTCGCAGATCTAGTATTTGCAAAAAATATAAGTCACGAAATGTTTTCGCATCGATGCGTGTGAGCGCATTGTGTGCCAAATTCAATACTATTAACCGTATCAGGCCAGAAAATGTGCCATTGTCAATGTGATGACTGGATAATTGATTGCCGCTCAAATCCAATATCAACAATTGCTCGAGCTTATGAAACAGGCCGCGTGGTATTTCGAACAGTTGGTTGTGCTGTAAATGAATCTCTTGGAAATCACGAGCACCAGCAAACAAACCATTTGGCAGTACGTGTAGCTGATTATAGCTAATATTGAATATGCGTAGCGAAGGTAGTCCGGCCAATGCTTCGCCCGAGATTTCGGTAATGTTGTTGTGTTCCAGGTTCAATTGCTGCAAACGACGTAGTTTTGCAACTGACCAATTTTCGGGTAGCGATGTTAACTCATTTCGGCTCAAGTCGAGTACACGTAAATCGCCCTCGCCACCGGCCACACATGATTTCTGCGAAAATCCCAAATTATCTGTCGATCGAATGCGATTCCGTGTTACATTCAATACTTGCAGTGTTGGCAATTCACAAAATGCACCCTCAGGTATTGTCCGCAAATTGCTATCGATCAAATTCAATACTTCTAGTTCTTTCAGTGCATGTAACGACGTTACATTCAGTTCAAGACTCTTGCTTGGGCCCCATTCAGCATTCCGTGTTCGTATCGTTATTCGTTTCAATCCTTTCAATCCCGTTAGCGTGTCAGTGGGCAAATAATGTAATTTACACGAATCGATAACCAGCTCATTCAAATTGCGTAGCTGAGCGAATGCATTTTTTGGTAATTCGCTCTCATGCAAAAGATGTTCGCTGCACTGAATGGTCAATTTATCAGAGTCTTGCGCTGGCTGCAAGTCCAAGTTTGTTGACTGATCAAGCGCCTTCAGATGACAAGTAATGCTGTTCGTTTTACTACTGTAATCCCATGTACATTGACCGGCTACGGTGCTTCCTATTGCCAATGTCATCCATAGAACGTTTAATGCAATGACGATATTTATATAAATCAATTGTGATGCGGACGAATAAAACGAACAAAAGATTAAATTTTTCTGCATGATGGCAACATTTGATACTTTCGCAAGCGATGAGATGCGATTTTGACTGAATAATAATGATAATAATGCCGATGCAAAATGCAAATTTAAAACGTTCTGCTACCAGGCTCCTTCCGTATGACTTCACGTTTATTTACAGGCAAACAAACTCACTCACTTTTCAAGTGAAGTTGAATTGAACGGTGAAGTTGAGAAAAAGAAAACGAAACGAAACAGAAGAAAATAAGAAAATCCAGGAACGATCCGTTGAGATGTACGACGAACTCGATATGCACGCAAACGAATTTAAAAAAAAAACTGCAGGAAAAACTATACGTCAATATAATAAAATGAGCGCAGCAACGACGAAAAAATTAATATCGAAGCAGGAATAGAGAAAGCGAATAATGAACACTTATTTGCTTGCTTTGCTCTTTTCTGTTGTTGTTGCTGTTGTTGGTTGGATTGCGATGTACTGCTTCTGCTCCATTCAACTGGACTTTGATAATGCCTTAATTGATTTTGTGTATGCTCTTTTAAACTTCGCTCTGATGCTGTACTCTCATATCATTTGATATTTTCTTCTTTATTCGTTTTATTGTGGTTCCAACTCCGTTGATCGGTTTCACAATACGTCGCAGCAGTTGAACGCTTACATATAAATGTAATAATTTAATGCAATGCCGAGTTGGAGTCATTGACTGTTATTGCAGTTCTTGTTTGCCACTTTTTATGCACATTTATGAAATTGTCTATAGCAACAGTTCGTCTGTATTATTCTTGCATGTAACCATCAACGCGCACACAAGAAAGTTATTCGCGTTTCTTTCGCTCTCGGTACGCGATCAACGAACACAGACGCTCACATACACACACATAGAGAGAGAGAGGGAGAGACACACATGCAAGCATATAAAATAAAGACACTCTCTGCTTGTTGTGATACTATTTTTCATTTAATTTAATTACACCGACGTCGAAGATGCGTTTTCTTCAAATTCCTGAGTTAAAAAAAACAAAATGGACAACAGAACCAACTGCTGCAAATCCGCTTCATCATTTTATCACTCCAAGATATAATTCCGTGTTCACAATGACTTGTGTTTCATGCACCGCAGTTGTTGCAACTATAGCAATTTCTTTGTATGACAGTTTTTAATCGTTGAATCAGTTTTTTTTCTTTTCAATTTGATGGTTCACTGTTAAGCATTTTAGGTTGGCGTAAAGTTTTCGATGATTTTTGGTTGTAATTAAACTTGCTAATTGCTTTAACTGGCGAATAGAAATCGAGAGAATATAATTGCACACAGAGATGAATTTCAATTCAATTTCATAATTGTGTTACACAATGTTCCGCCTTTTTTCCTATTTTAAACACATAAATAACTGTTCTTTTGTTCACACATTGCTTGTTTTGTTCATTTTGTATTCACAATCCAGAGTTTTATCGGATGTCAAAACTAATATTTCATGAAAAAATGAAGTCTACGTCGAAGACAAGGCAGTTTTTATGTCCATAGTACTGGTGAAATCATTCAAAATCGGTCACTGCTCAATTTTTGTTAGTAATTTAATTTTTATATAAGAGTCTCTGTCCATAACGCCCAAAGCCCAAATCTCTTCAGTATATGATTTTATCGCGAATGAGACTCGCTATTGAATTGGGATTTTTTGTTTGTTCGTTTCGTATCTTGAAATGAAAATACTTCACTTTCACAATTATGGACTACAATAAAATGTATTTGATTTTTGTTCGGCGTGCAAATTGCTTCAACTTTTAGCACATTAACACTATTCGTTTGTTTGGTTTTCTTTTCACGGTTCCATGGAACGCCATTCATTGAACTAAATGGATGAACGAAAATATATAACGCGGAGCCAGTGCCGTCGGTGTGGTCGATGTTTTATTTTCGCTTCGATTTTTCTGCACCTTGCTTTGTAAACGATAATAATAGCGTTACCGTAATGATGTGGTTTGTGAATATTTGTCACGATTCACATACACATGCATATACACATAAAATTAGAAAAACAAACTTTTTTTTTTTAAATTAACGAAGTGTTCCTAATTTGGGTAATATTTTAAAATTGTGCTAGAATTCTTGTAAATATTTTTTTCTGTCTATTCGTGAACTGAAACGGGGATTTCTGGTAGGTTTTGTGAGCTAATACCACAACATAATTGGGAAATGTGACGGTTAAAATCGATTGTGTTTTCTTTTCTCATTGTTGAATCTATTTTAATTTGTTTTTATCCAAACCCAACATTTCAAAATATGTCATATGCAGAATATTTTATTTCGGAAGCACAGATACACTAAATAAGTTTGTTATTTTTCTGTTTTTTAACTGTATTTTGTCAGTATTTTTCATAAAAAGCCATTTGGATGTTATGTTAAATACATTTCTAGCGACGGTAAATCAACTTTTAAACTCAAAGTTCGATGAATATGATTTCTAGTGAAATTGTAAACTAAATTAATCGGAAACAAAAAAACACTAATTTTGTGTAGTTTAGTTGTTTTCCTTGTTTGAGATTTTCGTTTTTATTTTTCAATCTTTCGTGTGCGTCAGCTAAATAATTTGTATTTAATTTGGTTTTTCTTCGGATTGTGAACCAAATGGACGAACGAATAAATGAAACAAGATTTAGTAGCGCGTTACCCGAGAGCGACAATACACGCACAACACGAACAACTAATACTTTGTGTTTTGTCGCTAAACACAAAAAAAATTGTGTTTCACACGTCTTGCTTTGTCAACGGTCGGACTCAAACTGAATGCAGTCGCAATCGACACGAACACTCTACGGCGGTCGCATTCAATTATTGCTTTTTTTTCTTTCTTTAACGTCAGTTCCATGAACCCCATTCTGTGTTCGAGACACATAGCTATATACTCTCACGTATAACGTGTTGTGCTCTCGCAATGGTATGTGCAGTTTAAATGAAAAGTATAATACAAAACAACGAAATAGAGAGAACCGAAATTCTCCGAAAGCGTGACGGCAACCGATGGCTTTCGTTCTTTTGCTCGGTATTCCCCTTCACTTGCGCAGCCGCTCGTTTCTTTTACTTATGTTCCGTTCATTCTTTTTTCCGCTGAGCTATTCGTAGCTTCAATTCATTCACTTCTTCGGAGACCCTTGTGTCAACCGCACGCATATGCGGACAATGTAAACGAATTGTGAAATAGATTACTCGTTGAATATTTCCCCTGTGAGAGAAACTGCGCTCGGTGATTATGAAACGAAGCACATATTTGTTGGTTTTACTCCATTATATTGCTCCCCACCATTTGCAATTGGTACCGTGTCGCGTTTTACTCTCTTTCCGAGAGATCCATCGCATCGATTTTAACTCAGTGTTTTAGACTTTTTAATCAACAAAATATGCTTTATGCTCTTTTGCTTTGTCATGATTTGCTCATACGTACCCAACGTACCCATTCAATCATCATTATCGCTGAAATTTACTTTCGTTTTATTCAGTTTTATTTTTCAATTCGAATATACAATTTAGGCACAGGCACACGGTGGAACTCATTTCTCATTGCTTCTTTGGTGCAAAAGGTGCGGCGGAATACATACATATGGCCATGATTATTATGCTCACACAATTTTTATTTATATGAAGTAAATATGGAATATCTTCTCGATTGGATAGACCGTAATTCTTCTTATATTCAGTTCGAATTAAATGCCAAGTTCAACAGTTACTGCTGCTGCTGCTGCTGCTGCACATCGAGTTGGAAATTATTTTGTTCATTTTTTAAACGTCAAATACTTTAGGGCTGAGTTAATATTTAGTTTCAATTTTCAAAGTATTTGAACCCTTGTGCAATTTTTTTAACCATAGTAACTAGATTTTGAGACATGTTGAATATATTTTGTACGCATTATAATGGGAATTTCAATCACTAGGTAGTCATAGTCATAATCAATAGATTTGACTGACTTAACCGTCCAATTTGATTAAATTTGTCCAACGTTAATTGAAATCGATTGGAATTCTAATCATAGTACATACAAAAAATTTTCGGATGGACGGACGGACAAGTGGTTTTGTCCGAACTTTCCGAGAGTTTTCCAACCAAAAAATGCACAAATGTCGCCCAAGAAGAATACGCTGCGTATTCTTATCCAATTTTCTTTAGATTTTTTTAATTAAAAAAATTTCGGACGTCCGAGAAATTTCAAAAAGTTGGGGACAGAACCCCAACGTCCGTCCGTCCGAAAAAAAAATTCGGACATTCGGACCGGAAGTCCGAAATTTTTCAAAATTTTTTCGGACGGACGGATGGACAAAATTTTGTCCGTCGACACCTCTAGTTTGGACTTATATGAACCAAAGTAACATGATATAGATGGCGTTTTATATGATTGATTCCACACATTGTGCCTTCGGGCATTCATGGCGAATTCAAATATTAAAATAATGTCATCTGAATTCTGAACCCTTGTGTAGTGCTCTTGTGGAATGTGGAAATAAATTTTTGAAAAATGTTCCCAAATTTTTCCGTGTTTATCTTTATTTTCAACTTAACTTGAAATAATTACACAATAATATTGGGTGTACAAATGAGTCTTTGCCGTTTGTCAAAAGATGGCACCAGCAGTAAATGCTGGGCAAAAGTCACATGTCAGAAACGTCATATCGGAAGCTAGACATTTGTCAACAACTCCTCATCATTACATGACAGATATGGTGCATTGTGCGGAGGTAAAATCATATCGAAATGTTAGATTTGATCGTGCCCAACAATAACTAATCGTTATATACCAATTTTGGAGAGCAAAATCGAAAAATTTGCATTATGCCCCAGAAATTGGTTTTCCGAGGCAACATTTTTGAGCGACTTTTCACCGAAAATGTCAAAAATTTCTAAGAAGCAGTTGAATTCGAATACCCGCCATGCTCCCGCTGTATTCTTCAGACATTGCGCCTTCTGACTACCACTTGTTTCAGACGATTCAAAATCACCTAAGTGGAGAACGGTTCGATTTTTTTCAAAAACTCGAAAAATGGGTCGATTCATAAATTGCCCCGAAAAATGGGGGGAATTTCGACTTTGTTTTTCGTATACTGCCAGAAAGATGGGACAAAGTAGTGGCTAGCGGTTCAGTTAGTGTTCATCGTAATCTGTTCTTAAAAATCAATGGGACCATTTTTCATTAGATTTTATGTTGGGATATTTCAATCATCATGCAGACATTTGAGTGTTCATTTGGCGATGAATTTGCAGAAACTATTGGTTGCCATGCAATTGAATTGAGGAATGCAGTAACGTACCGCATCCTTGAATAGTTTTGTCATTTTTCATGAATTTCATAAAATTATTCTAGGTGTCTCAGAATCTAGAACATTTCAACCTTGCACAGAAAACATAATTTCCCCTAGTTTCCCAAGCGCAACTCCACACTTTCTAAATGTGACACCGTAGTAAGTGTGGGCATACGTTTTGCGAATAAGCGACAAAGAGAATGGAAACAAGTGCGCGTGTGGTAGTGAGTAGCCTGATGCGATGCTTCCCAATGTAGCGACTAATACACGCGCACTTGTTTCCATTCTCTTTGTCGCTTATTCGCAAAACGTATGCCCACACTTACTACGGTGTCACATTTAGAAGCTAAGTGTGGAGTCGCACTTGGGTTATCACAGTTCTCGCGGGCAAATTTATTATTATTTGTTATTTGATGTTGAAACACCTTTCAGAATGCTTGAAGTCTTACAAAGGTGAAAAATTGTTTCTCAAATGGAATTTGCTCTGCTGCAGCACTCGATTAGCAAAACAGCAGCAGCAGCTATCTTTCTTTACCGAATTAACAAGTAATTATATTCGCCCACGAATGTACAATCTGCATTGTAGATTATACGGAAACTCATTTCCCAACATTGTAACGTAAATCGTGGCCACAAGGACCTACAAATGTTTGGATAGAAAACAGAAAAATAAGTCTCTGAGAAAAGTATACGAATTCGTAGCATTCTGTTCTCTGTACAATGAGGAGACGACAAAAAAAAACATTGAATCAAACCCCATTTATATTCTGACTTAACGTAACATGAACACATTTCCCCGAAAAATCCTAACCGCAGTTATGGCTAAACCATAAAACAGAACAGCGCACTAATAAAAAAAACGATGACAACAATTTCAGCAGCTACAGCAAAATCTAACAAATTTCTTTATTTTGCTCAGACTCTTGAGCACATTCAAGCATTTGATACACACAAAGGTCCAGAAAGGTGTCTTAGAAATAGTTACATGCACGAAAATTAAATAAAGTACAACGATTTCGTAATAAAAAAGCGAAGCCCAGCCAAGGCAAAAGTAGCCAAATAAAACAAGCAACTGTAGAAAACAAGAACAGCAACAACAGAAAGTATATAATTCAGCCGAAATAAAAGTTTTTACTCCGAAATATTTACTGGTTTTGCGTGACGGCTCCGAAATATTTACATCATAGGCACCTTCACCTCTTCAAGTTAATCTCGTCGCATTTTTTTAGCGCGCATTTCATTTCAAACGCATGTTCATTCCAATGGAAGTGGAAATGAGCACTGGCGTTTACGAAATTGTCGCCAAATCGTGTTGAAAATTATGGACAATTTTTTTTCGATGTATTAAGGTTGATGGATATCAAATGTTCAGTGCTTTATGCTACCAAATGGAAGAATTTCCCAATTATATTCGACATCAACTATTTTTTGTCACAAATGACATTTTTTTACTAACAAGTATTTGACACTTTGCAGTCAGGCGCTTGGTTTATTTTTCGGGAAAATGTGGCCATTCATCCAACATATAACATTATTTAATATTTGTTGAGTCCGAATATTACAGCAAATACTTATACAAATACAAAACACGAAACCCGTAATTAGAAATTAAACACTCGTAACCGTACCATTACATTGTCATTTTCCAGCAAAAAAATCGTCGTTTCCGTAACCGGAGAACACTTTCTGTATGTCGTTTCAAAGGCAACGCAGTGTAATGTTAACTGCATAAATGAAGATGTCAAATGTTCTTGTTCGAATGACATATGAGCATCTCCGTTTCCTCGACTAAAATATGTAGGGCGATAGCTTCACATATTAAGCTCAATATTTTTAAATGTTCTGACAGCGGATGAAAAACGAAACAACTTCAAAGCGAAACATATGCTAGCACCATAATTAATTCACATTCATAGCATAATATAGCCAGACACAGTAGCATAGAGTAGTACAGAAATGAGCCCAACGGAAAATTGCAAACAGCAATTTGCTGGAAAATTAAATGTTCAGTTTGTTATTTCAAACCGTTTTGGCCAACTTTTGTAAAAAAAAAATTCATTCGCCCGGCACCAGAACAAATCCATCCAAACTACCGTAGACAGATTCAAAATTCGACAACTGTTACGTAAATATTTCACGACAACGAATCGGAATAGTTAAAAAATAGCTGCAATTAAACCGAAATGATGACTGGGTAGGGAAAAAGTTCAAGACTATTTGGGAAACAATTGTGCATTCACCGCAACCAATTAATAAAACCGTTTTTTAACAGGGTCTAAAAAACCAATATACAAACTTGGAAACATCTCCGCTGCCAAAATACGAGCACAAATGTGTCTGCTCGGTACTTTTCTAGCATCCACACCAACAAATGAGCGTGGATCTAATACCGCACACGCATTCTGCCAACGAGCAATTTTATAAATACTCGTATACAGTGTACACATTTGTTCGTACAGTGCATCAAAATAATTTATAACAGTCAAAGTACGGAGCGAAAAAAAAGGAAGAACATTGAAGTGAGCAACTACAAATGTTGGCGGAAAAACATTTAACACCATGTTCAGCGCGACCAAATAACTATGTGTTGCATCTAGAAGCACCAAAACCAAACCATTTATCCATGTGTAGTAAATTTTGATTAAATTCCAACATAATTTTTCCATCTAAGTCCATTACAAAACAATTTTTCTTTTGGCTTCTCCCTCGATCTCCGATCGCCGCATTCACATCCGTTTGTTCAGCGCACAGTTTCAAAGGTATAATTTGCTGTAGCAAAAACATATAATAAGGCGATGTGCCGGATGAAATTGGGGGAAAATTCCTAGTTGTCGATGTCGTACGGAACGTTTGTAAGCGCCCACGAATTAATAACCATTCATTCATGCATTCATTTGTTAAATGAAATTCGAGACTGAAAGTTTCGCAAACATACAACTGAAGAATTAAAGAACAATAATCCCAACAGTATTAAAAAGTTATTGAACGTCAAATAAACCATTTGATATTTTCGCTTATTTTTCTAAAATAGTTGAGAGGGCCAAATTCCCAACACAATATGCCCAATTACCAGTTGAAAATGTCATAATTTTTTAAACAAACAAAAAAATAGAATTAAATAAATTAGTAGACTAGGAATATACGTCTTCAGATAAGGCATCTTCTCTTTACTGTGGTGGCACCGGTTCCATCTGTTCCATTGAATTTATCTGATATGCAGTCAAATAAATTTCCATTTGGAGAAATTTTTGCTCATGAATTTTTAAAAAAATTTCATTCAATGCGAAAATTCTCTTGAGTTTGTGTCTCCATGTGTCACACGCGTGAATGTGTTCATTTTTGCCATGCTGCCCAGGTTTCGATTGGTGACAAGTACAGAGTTGCAAACATGAAACAAAAAAGGGCCTAAACAAGTTATCACGAAATACCAAAGCGTTCGTTGAAACTCCTTAACAAAAAAGTTTTTCAATTTTCGTGATACAAAAGTTTTCTTCATAAAATATTGTGAAGTTACATAACAAAGTTAGTCTCAATGTGTATGTAATATTTAAGTAAGGTAAATTTGTGCATATGTACAGGATACAAGAAATCTTGAAGATAACGATAAATGGGACCGAGCTAAGAAGCTCCTCAGTTTTCGTAAATACTTGAATCATGAAAATCGATTTTTGTCGACAAAAAATTAACATTTACGCAAGTAAACAAGTTTTTGCCTAATATATTGTCACATATTCGAACGATTGATAGAGGTGGAAAAATGTCACTGAGCACATGTAAAAAACAACAACAACAACAACAACATCTGATACCAATACACCGTCCGACAAAATAAAAGTTGTCGTCTCGCACATTGGGTGTTTGAATGCACGTTGATAGAGGACCCCAACACAAACATTTCTGCATTATTACTTTCTCCGGAAGACGTCTGAATAAGAAAAA
>NW_022601391.1:3581979-3636409 GCF_009176505.1 Sitodiplosis mosellana | reverse complement strand
CTACCTTAGAGCCTACCAAAGGCGATATTTTTCTTATTCAGACGTCTCCCGGAAAAAGTAATGATGCAGAAATGTTTGTGTTTGGGTCCTCTATCAACGTGCATTCAAACACCCAATGTGCGAGACGACAACTTTTATTTTGTCGGACGGTGATATAATAACAACAATTTTTCACAGCACCACTGTCACTAACATTTCTCTAGCTGATTTTCAAATTTCGATTGATGATTAGATGATTTTAACAAAAAATAATGAAAATTTCTGGTGTTCTGCCGAGTTTTTTTGATCGAACAAAACCAGACAACAATAATTTTTATCACGAATGACATTTTAACAATTTTTTTCATTTTTTCAGATGTTTTTTTTAAGACGATATTTATTGAAAAAATATTTCCGACCGATTTTCCGACCATTTTTGCAAATTGATTGTTTGAGCAAAAAAAAATCAATTCTTATACGAGTTTGCGAATCCGTTAGTTAATTTGTTTGGACATTTTTACAATTTGTATTCATAATCAAATGCCAGATGTTATTTTCCTTTTGAAATTCTGACACTACTGCTTTAGCAACGCATTTTTCTATTTTACCCGCGCCACTGCCCAAAAGTGTAGGAAATCAGTTCCGAGTTTGTCAAAAAAAAACCATTTCACAAATTTCAATGCTTCTGACCAAATAGAAATGTGAATTAATTGATTTCACCTCCATTGTGTTGATGTAAAGTAAACATTGTTATTTTGAGCATGCTGTAAGCTGTAGCGGATTTCTTGCTTTGCTTTAATCCTTTCAGTGGTCGGATTCAAAATTTGCAATTTCTATATGTAAATATTTTGGTATACATTTTCCATCTGCTGCACGTAAACATGAAATTAGCTTCCTTGCATCTGCACAACCTAACCACAAAGTGGACATACACAGGCAAATTTAACTATAGTATGCTACAAATATTCTAGCGTCTGTTTTCAAACCGCAACAAACACAAAAATTTAATTTCAACATAAAGATTTATTACTTGTTCTATGAATTTGTGTGGCTTTTTGACTGTTGAAGTAAACCAAGCCAACATCATCTTCCGATTTTTACTCATCCTTTGGATTTCGCACTCAATCGATTCAAAAGGTGTATTTCGTGCAATTACCAGACAACGACTGGTATAAGTGCATGTAAACGATTTAAACAGGCTATTGGTTTTTATGTACCCCGACCAGACTAGAAGTATTCAGCACCGACAAAACATTCATCTTAATTTCAACTTTAGTAATCTCATAGAACAATAATGCCGATATCGGCTTATGACTGGAAAGTTTAACAAAACCGTCTTCACCAGTGCCACCTGAACGGTTTAAACCTTTCGATTCATTGTTGAAATTAAGATATTTCGGTTTCTACATCACGAAGAATTTGTGTACAAAATGAACATTTCATTGTGTATTTTCAACAAATCTACGTTAGTTACAGCAAATTGCATGACTCATCAATATACGGAAAAAGGTAACAGCCAACCGAAGTCCTTTTGTGAATTATTCATTGAACTATGTAAAATGTATTTTCTTTTCTTCATAATTTTATTCTAAGCCCCATACAAACAAACACGAATTTCCACAATGCAGCAATGACATATTTTGATAAACACAAATGGGACGACAACAATTTTTCTCATTTTTCAACGATAATTGAATTGAAATATTCATCTTCTACGTTCTAGTACGAATGAGTGGATGTGATTCAAAGAATCGAATGTCAATTCATAGTTGACGATTCTGCACTTCTGCTGCTGCTCTCGCATACTCTTTTTGTTTTGCATGTAATGTACTATCTTGTTAAAATACGAAGTGATGAGCATAGCTCCGATTTTGGGTCGCCACTTCAAATGCATCATTTCGAATTGTTTTCAGTTATTTTTTTATTGATTCGTACAGCATGAAATGTTCAACTTATTTGATTGCTGACAACATATAAAATTATTTGAACGTCATTTTTCGATTCTTTTCATTTTCGCTGCAAGAGAATCTTCAGCAGTTGAATATGTATGAAAATAGATGCAATATAAAATATATATTCGGGCCTATTTATTTCGAAACAATTTGAAATAATATGTGGATAGCATCATGTGCTATGCAGTGATCTGAGGGGAGGCAACCTCTTTCTTTTGTCGGTACACATTTTATCTATTTAATTTTTCAGTAGAGAATATCGGTTGGTTTTTCTCTGTGCCTGATCCATTCATGAATGTGAATGTGAGTAAAGAGTTCGGAAACAATTCTGAATTGAACGCGTGTAATCAAACCCAATTTTATATCCACAATTAGATTGTATTAATACGGATTAATTAGTCTATTTCGAAATCAGGGATTGAACTAATTCTTTATTTTTGTTTTCGTTCAATAGGGCTTCTTGAAAAGAATAACGACAATGTGATGATTATGTGCGATTCTTTTAAATATGAGAATTGAAAAAATAAATACATTTCGAAAGAGACCCATACCAATTCATAGTAGTTCCACATTATCGAGATTCGTATCCTTTAAAAAAATCGTTTTAAAAAAAACAGCTCACGTATGGCCGTTAATAACATTTACGTTTTACGCTATAAAATAGACCTTTTGCGTGCGTTCACCTTAAATGGTGGAAAAAAACGGCATTTCAGAGTATCTGTAGCATATTCAATTCACTCTGCAGTCACGAATTGAATGACCAAGTTGCAATTGAATCTTGGTGAATTGCGACCGTGAAAAGGCAGCATTCGTATTTATAGTATAGATTATAGAAATGATGTTCGATGTATTTTGGTTCTATGGTGGTCATTGCCTAGATACCGCAAATAACTTTATGTGTAGAGCAATTGATGCTCATGCATTACACAAGTGTTCAAAGAAAATGTGATAAGAACAGCTCCATTTTACCACCGACGGTAATGCTGTGCACACGATTTGTATGTGAAATACATAATATATTTTTTGCCTTGATTACGAATAAAAATTCGCTCATTGCCATGTCTGAATGAGCCGTTTTTCTTGCTTCCATCCAACTGCTGCCCCGTGCATACGCAATTATCCTAATTGATCAATGCTAGGAGAGCTGAATGACGACCGTTACCAAAAGCCAAAATGAACAATTCACATTTATTATTTTGGTCAGGTTGCGCGGGTTTCGCAAACTGGTATCGCCAGTGGGCTGAAGATGCAGATACATTCATTTCAAATCTTAACGTAACACGATGGGGATAAACCAATTTTCATAGCAGCGCAAAGCTCATAAAGTCAAATTTTTTATTCGCCTATTCCAAAGCTCAATCGAAGGCCGTCTTATGAAAGAAAAAATAAAATAAAACCAACATCAACGTAATCCAATCACCTTGGGCACTTCTTATAATTCAATCAAATAAACTGCATTTTATTGAACACTAACTTTGGCCACTCATTTCCGAGGGGAAACTAGACACCTAATCTCGATTTGAACCAAAATTTTCCCAATTAATAGGGTTAATCGGGGCAATTAAACACACGGGGAAAACTGATGAGTGCCATAGGATTGACCACGAATACTCATTGTGAAGCGCATTTCTTGCCGCGTTTCGTACAATTAACTCTAGAAAAAACTGGTGAAAGTGATCGAAATTTAGTAGTAAAACGAGTGGCTTACATTTTTTGTAGGGCCTCATCTCAAAACAAAAATTGTGAAGTTTTTCACATTTTTTCTATTAATCGCATATCATTGTATTGTGAATAATATACTACGTTTTACATAACATACCGAAAAATGAATACATACTGAGGGGTCAAAAAACTGCCCGACAATACGTTGGACTCGGTTCGACAGGCATGTGAATTCTTCAAGAATGGGATGGAGGGGGTCAATTACAAAGTGTGTGAAAAACAAACACATCCTCCCTCTTTAACGTAAACAGAATCGTCGAAAAACATCTTCAGCCATAGAAAAAAATGTCCCATCCATTAAGATGATATAAACAAACTCTTAAAGCGCAGAAATGTTGATGAAACCAATATTTTTCCATTCCTTTCGAAAAGTAAAACTCCGTTGAAGGCTAGAAAAATATGTAAGTCTATAATTTCCAGAAAAGTTTTTTTCCCCTAGTCCCCCAACAATTCCGTTTGACGTTTTTGTTTGTATTTTTTGTATTGAAGAAGAAAAAAAAACTGGTGACAGCCTTGTCACTTAATGATGATGGATAAAATGGAGTATGAAAAAGCGTTAAAAAAAGTGAGAGGATAATGAAATGTCAGTCAAATTTGTCTAAAATTAAAATTACTTTAAAACTAATTATAAGTTGTGTCGCAATCGGAATCAAGGGAATATGCTTTTCATTCAAAACGTATAGCAGCAAAGCATTGGAAAAGCATTTCATGCGATAACCTACGAATATATCTGTAAACCTATATGATATAATGCAGTATCCGTATGCAAAGTGTAAAGAAAGTGTATTGGACTTGCCTCCATTTTTATTAGCACGGTAAATTTTGAATGCTTTGGTTTCGTGTATGGCCGCCAGTCTTTGGCAGTTAATAACTTGAGGGGGTGTTGTATGTGATTTGGACGATAATAAGTACAAAACGTCATTCAAAAGTCTATCTATTTTGTACAAACATTTCTGTCCTTGTCTCTTATCCAAATGAAGCATTTTTTGAAGATATGTGTTGATGTGAACATATTTCGATGGTTCAAATACTTCAGATCAAATTTGTGGAAAGGTATCAATTCATATATTTTGTATAAAAGGAGGTGCGTAATAAGCGTCCAATAGTATTGATTAAAAACCAGACCACTGAATTTTCTGTCTGCCAAGCCACTGCTGTTCACAGTTCGCGTGCATAGCAACGTAGCCAAAAGTCGTTTTTGAAGGGCGCTGCAGCGGCTGGGCAGACGACAGAATCGTTGGTCTGTTGAAAAAGCACTTCTCGTAAGTGGTGTTAAGTTGCAACATCATGTTTTCGTAGTAATAATATCGACAGCCTACGACTAGTAGGTGCTTTTCGAGTTGGGCGCAGAAAGTTTTTGTTCTGTGTATTTTCGATATGTTCAGATATTGGATAATCATGTAGATTGCGTGCAGTGTTGAAACGCATAAACATATCAATGGGGATTTATTTATGATTTGGTTTTCACAGATGTACATCAAGTACAGAACATGCGTTGACTACAACCGCACCATACCATGCCATCCGTTATATTTGGTGTCTCTGTAATAAATTCTATCCAGTGGTTGACATGGTCAGCGACTTAATGACCTGTTTAGTCCCTAAAATTGCACAATTGCTTAACACTGAACGATGATAACAACAAATGATAATAATAATAATAATATTGAATATTGTTGGGCTATTCCCCAACTAAATAATGTAGTGTGGTACAAGAGAAAGAGAGAGAGAGAGAGGGAAAACGGATACTTTGGGACGTATGTGACACAAACTGTATGTGTGATGCAGATTTCCAATTTGTTACCGCCATTGTCACTGTATCCTAAATTACTTCCAAATTCATTTCCACAACTAGTTCAGCTTTCGGTACAGTTGGTATTGACACATGCCATTGTTAAAACTGGACTCTATTCAATTCGCAGAACATTGTTTTTATATTGCAAATATTTGATTTGGTCTCAAACTGTGAAATATAATTTGGCATGTTTACTTAGAAATTAATTGCAACAAAATATACACAGAGTCCGATACGCTGAATAAGTTTTGCGAAGGGCTTTCATGAGTAGAATACTAGTGGGAAAATAGGGAATTTTCCTTTTTTTAATATACTCGGCCTACTACGATCCCATCTAATGTTTTCCCTCTCTTTTTTCTAACGTATAATAGGTTGTCATTTTCCAAACGTCTGGTACATTCGAACAAATGCAGAAAAAAATTATCCAAAAAAATAACTGGTCGAGTCACGTTGTAATGCCTCATCATATTTATACTTTATAATATGGAGTAGAAAGTAGAGCTCATTTTATGATTATACCACCTGAGACTAGATCCACTAGATGTTTAACCATGATTCTAATCCGATGAATGCAACGAAAGTTTGAACAAAAAAAAATATCATCAAAGCACAACGAAATGTGCTATGCATACGCCGCACAATAAATCTACGATCACACTTGATTGGAGAGCAGCTCAACTAAACCTATTATTTTGTCCATTCAGACTCGTTGGGGTGGCGTAATGTGATGTGAATATGTAACACCTGACGCTGATTTTTGTTGTCTTTAACTTTGAGCCAAACTACGGTTGCAGTGTTGGTATTTAATGCCATTGTGCAATCAATTTTCCGCGGGCAAAGCTAGCGCTGTATTGCGTGCATCCATGTGTATCTTTGTTTGAAACGTTATACAACGTTGAACGAACCAATGGTATACATGTCCTGTGTAGAAAAAATATTTAATATATTAATATTTAGGAGTGAGACTGGATGCATTGAAACCGCAATGGAAATTCACCAAAATGCTATAAAACTTTGTCGCCATTGATTTTGGATGGAGTTTACAGCTCTCTCTCTCTCTCTCTCTCTCTCTCTCTCTCTCTCTCTCTCTCTCTGCCTTGCTTTTTCCGATGTACAGACCTTAATTTTGTGAACAAAAGGATGGTATTGCACAAACAGCGCACCATATACATTTCGATGCACATCTTGCAATCGCGCCCAACTCACGTGAATAAACGCTTGATCTCACATCCACAAACATTCATTATTATTTTCACTGTAGATTTATTGCTTTCTATTTGTTTCACTTCCTGATTATTGCTCACACTTTCGAACAATACAAAAACAAATTCATTTCAAGCCCCATTCGGACGGGATGTTGAAATGCGAATTTGCACACAACAATGGAGCTATATGGAGCTATTTTGCCGATGCTCTTCGCCATTTCACCATGGTTGCCAGCTAAAATCTACTGCACACATATAAGCACGTATTATTCAGTATACTGCTACATCTTGTAGACTATAAAATGCAGAACGGCTACAAGCTATAGATTTATATGCCACGTTCAAATACCAAGATCATGTGATTTAAATCCGACACACTGGATGGCAAAACTAAACGCAGGTTAATAGCATGAAAATACTGTTATATAGAATGCCCGATGGTCACAGCCATCTAGCAACGGCAATGTGGTTATCTGGCGTCATCTTTTGATATCCACCGTGATCCAATTATTGATGTGCAATGTGCATCATCCTGTCAATAATTTTATCAGCCTACAAGTCCATTTGAATAGTCATGAGATGACGCTAGCTTCTATGTTACATTTCTGCATGGAGATTTTGCTATCGTGCTGTGCTTATGGCACAATGAAATTGCTTATTGTTCAACGTAAAGACAATTATCGGCCGATTAAATATTATTGATTCAATTGGAAAAAATTTACATTGAATTTTGTACCCAAACTATTTGAATTATTTTGTAGAAGAGAACTTGAAAATTGGTCAAAAAAGGAAGAATTGCCGTCGCTTTCCGGTAACCATACGTACCCAGGAAATACTCTATTTTAATGTTGCTCAATATTCGTAACTTGTCCATTGATGTTTTTGATTGTGTAAAATTGGGCTGGTTTCACTTAAGATATAAGTTAGGGTTTAAAATGCAGAAATGCACCATTCAGAAACTTAAGGGGTAATAGCAACGAATTCGCACGCTAAGTTAGTGGCAACAAAAAATGCACTGCGATATTTATGACATGAACAGTTATGTGTTAACTATAGTTCTGATTACGTCTTTGTGTGGCGCTGGAGTCCACTTTGCAGGTATTCTATCGGTTTGTTGGGACCCATTGCATAAACCTGACAGGTTTAATCTGCATTTTATATGCAACAGCACAAGAAATCATACGACAAGGAATCAATTCTATGATGAAAATTTATGAAATTATACTTAGTAAAGAGATTTTTTTTTCACATGTAAAGCAAACAATCATCGTTCATTCGGAATTTGGAATTGTTCACTAATAAAACTTTAATTTTTTCCAAGTCATCTTTCGATTTCCAAGCTCGGATGGACCAAAATAAAGGAAACGATCCAGAAAACACTGGAAATTTTTGTATTTTTCGGGAATTTGGAGACGATTTGGGTTAAATGAAAAAAAAATTAATAAAATGAAAACAAGTTTGCAGATGAATGAAACATACCATCAACAAAGCAGGAATTTAATAGGTAGTTTCAGGTTTTTTGGTGAGATTTACTATTTTCGTCGCAATTGTTTTTCAATTTCAATGTTGCGCATGATTGCAATCATATCCAAACTATACCCAAACCATACTCAAATTACACAGTACGACAGGTGTTTTTTTTATTTTGTCCCTGGCGAGATATTTGAAGGGCTGAAAGAGGGCCTCAAATCATGAAGAACTGCATCATTACTTTTTAAAAGTTGGTAAGGTTTTGTCGTTATCGACTTTAAAAAAATAAAATAGTTTACGACTGTAGTCGAGTCATGATATGCATGCATACATATATATATGGTGTTAAAAATTAAACAATATACTTTCACACATTTGAGTTAAGTTTGGGTTTTTTTTGGTTTAAATCAACAATGGATTTTTGGATAGGCAAACCAAGATGTATTTCTGCTTCTCTTATGGCCTTACTAAATAAAGGCTTCTTTCTACCCTTAAGTTTTGCAAGCATAAGATTCGCGGAATCAACATTCACAAATTCAAAAAGATTTTGTATCGTGGTTTTATGAGTAGTATAATCACCGAAAAATTCCACATTAATTCTGCCATTTTCGATTTCAATTACTTTCGCGGGCCATTCACAAAACCCGCGCATTCTGCATAAAACAACATCACCGATCGCGACCCGTTGCAATGATTCCAATTTTGATTTAACTGATTTAATCAATGCACGTGATCCCTCCGTTGTTGTTTTTGGCTTTGTTGTTTCATTGGAATGCTTGCTCGAGCAGATCTGCACCGCTTCACCCCGACTATAGTTTGAACGTGAAATTGCACAAAGTGAGAGAATCAAATTCGCTCTTTAAATTTTAAATAGCTAAACTATTGATCGCAATAAATTTTATTTGCTGTAGACGTTTCAAACGACTCCTGATTTGCGTCCGCAATTTTTCGTGGAATAAATAAATCATTACTGAAACCTCACAATAAACACATTCTGCTCTATTCAAAAGTTTGCACATAGAAATGAAGTGAAACTTCTTCGTATGAAGTGTGTTGTATGGGAAAAAATCTCTCTCGCGCACACACACGCACAAAAACTCATTTTTGTTATTGCTTATTTTGTTCTTTTTATGGTGGAAAAACTTTGTCATTGTACTCATCTTGATGTTGACGATATTTGAATCCCATTTGATAACATTTTTTTACCGATTTTCCTCTGGATTTTACTTCTTGTGCTTCTATTATTGGTTTTTTTCCATTCATTTTTCCACACACACAAAAAAACCCAAAGTGAAATATAACGTTATATGCTGTGTAGTACCGTATTTGTCTGGAGGCGAGTGACGCAGATGCCGAAGGCCCCACGATTGCAGAGAATTTCACATACACTGTGCTAAAGATGTATAGCACTGAACGCATTCATTTTCGTTGTAAACAATTCTTTATTCATTGAAAAAAACTGGCGCCAATAACAAAAAGTGATTTTATGAATGTCGAAAATCGCTTGTATGATAGAAACACCAGCACGGAAAAACCGAATAGTCGGTTATTTGATATTCGAACCACATCTGAAACACTTTGTCCGGTTGTGATTCGTATCCAAATAGGAGTGATTCGGACCGGGTACAGATCGGTTTTTGAAAAAAAAAACTAGTTCCCAGTGATTAACTTTACCGATGTTTTCAAATTCACATAAACAATAAGAGAGCGATTATTGGTAATGCGGCATATTATCAATGCATATGATACGCAACCTATGCATAACACTAACAAAACAAAATAAAACGCGAATTTGCGATGAGCTCAATCAGTGAAGTTCATTTCAATTCGTTTACGTCGTTAGACGCACTCATGAACGCGACTGAATGAACTCATCAACAATGCTCTGTAATGAAAAACAATTTTTTTACATATAAAATTGATGTTTATCACCTGCTACGCTCCCACAAAAATCAATTTTGCACATTTGTGACATTTTTATTTTTTCTGTCTTTTCTGTTAACAAATATAAAAAAGATGCAATAGTTTGCAGTAAACATTGAACGATCTGAGTCACAACTTTTGACACTTGTTTCGCAGCGCTAGAAGTGAGCTGTCAGACGCTTATATGCAGAACCTGTGATATGATATCTCTGCTGCTACGCCATCTGAAAACGTATGTTTGGTCTACAATCAATTCAATGATTTATAAAAATAACTTACCTCATCGTCAATGTCACGTCGAACGGTCGCATTCCGGTGTCGACGTCTATCTCATAGCAGAATTTATCAATGTCATATCTAAGGACTTCTTATTCACCTCTTATTTGGAATAGCTGTCTTTTTGGTTGCTCATGCAACACATATACGGAAACACCCATCAGACACAACCTGACAATCTAATTGCTTCTTTTGTTGTAACAATTTGTTTATTTTCGCCAAGTAGAGACTCTAGCTTGCCATCTTCGCCAACTAATTCAACAAGTTTTGCTATTTTTGTGTGGCACTATTTTGGCACTGCACACGATCTTAAACAGCACTACAGTGTCGATGCGTATGTGTCGCTACTGGAAGTCGTATATAGAAACTACCGTGAAATTATCGGTTTGAGGAGTTCTCAGAACTCAGCTTTGGTTCTATTTGCCTTTATCCTTATCCCTTACGGTACGTCTTCCAGCGTTCAGAAAAATGGAATAATTCAATATCGCACAAATTCAAAAACAGCACCTACACCACCGCCACTGATACTACATACTCTACTATTTTGTATTCCTACTACTCTGTATTTGCTATGATGAATCCAAACAAATGCGCCAGAAGTGTTTGAGGAAACACGTAATAATTGGTGGCAGGAAAATCATTTTCATTGCTATTTTCGATATGTGTCACAAGCGATAAAAAAAAGTGATGTTGCTAGAGAAAAACATCGAAAATCCATCAGAATCTTGTTGGTATGGCCACCTCGTACGAATCGTCGTAAAGAATTCATTTGGTGGAGTGTTCTATAAATGTTCGCTGGCGCGTAATATTTTCAGGATACTAACGCGTTTTTTTCCCTTCTCTTCTTTTGTACGATTTTAATAACTTAACAAATGCACACAAAACGAACCGTCAGCTTTCCATCATAGTCTTGTTCGTTGATACCACGACGTACATATATTTGTGTTTCAATCGTCATTTTCGTAGTCATTGGTTATCCAGGCACATTAACACATTCACCACATCAACGCACGTATCCAATGATGTGTAAACTTCGGCTCCTACGTTCAATACCTTTGGTTGTCACAGTACATCATCTCGTCGCTTGTTTATGTGCACGCCGCTTGCCATGGAAGAGAATAATCGAAAATATGCGGTACATGCTAAAAAGTGAGAATGAATCGAGGTGAGGGACAAGGAACAAAAAGCCCATCAGAAGAAAGCAGACATCCAACTGCGGAAGACTGATTATCTTTATTCAATTTATTTGTGTGCAAATATGTATACATTTTGATTTGTCGCACAATGTTGATGAGCGAACAGCATGACGGTGGCACAGTTGGTGCTCTGATGTGCAAATTTTCATTTCTACTTCGATTTCTCCACTCATTTCATCCACAAGTGATCACATTGTTTCCTGAACCATTCATTGAAGGTATTGGTTTGTGTTGACGATGTTGACAGCAGCGATTTTTGGTATTCGAAAATTGAATGTCAAGAGAAAATGTACAGTGGCACCGAAAAAAGCGTGGAGATTTGTTTGGAAATAAGAGGGAATAGGCAACAGTGTGCAATAATGTAAATGTTCAGTGTGCGCTGCGCTCCCATTTCTCCAGTTGTAGATTGAAACAGATTTGCACCATTGTGCTGACAATCCATTATACAGTTGAGCTTCAAAGGAGGGAGAGTATATGCATTGAAGATACGAAGGAAAAAAACGGAAAAGCGTTTAATTTGTCTGAATTATCGATTTATTGTCAGAATCGTGACACTTTTCGATGCCACCATACACTTCCGAACCCAAGCTAAATTAAATGCCACAGAACTTCAAGTAACCAGAAAATTGTATTTTTTCTTATGCGAATTTGAATTCCATTCAAACTGGTTTTTTTTCCTTCGTTGGAACGGAATTCGAAGGTTTTTCATTTTGATTTTTACAATAACAAAAATTTAGGTGTTTGTTCATTTCATCTTGGGAGCGTCAAAGAAAAAAGAAGAAGCATACAGCCTGAGCTATTCGGCGAAAAGAAACAATTTGCCTGCATTTGGATTTTTGAGATTCTCGTAACATGCTTTCCTGTCACTATTCAACGTGAATCATTTACAGTAAATTTAACCAGATTCCCAACGACAAAATTTACTGTCGTGAGAATGAAGCGCCGAGTGCATGGATTGAAATATTTTTACCTCAAAATATATCGCTTTGCGTGCCTTTTTAAACGCAAAAGAAAACAAATCGCTTATACGTCGAACACCGAATATTGAACAACAAGGTGAATATTTAGTTTCGTTGCTTGATCTTTTGATTTGTTTTTTTTTTCTCGTTCACATCAATTGTTTCTCGAGTAAACGATACACACATGAAACTCGATCCGTGTGCTCAATCGAGCCACGACTGTATGACAAAGCAAATAATCGGGAACGATCAAAAAATCACAGTCGCTTGAAATTACATCCTTTGCGAAACTAAGCTGTCTCTGTGTATATCACAATGCGCGTGCATTGACTACGAAATGGTTGCAACAAGCAAACAGAATTTTTGTGTCCACACATCTTGATTGAATGAACAAAATCGCTAGAAACGACGAAAATCAAACATTGCTACATAATTCACAGTGTTTACTTGACCCATGTACCTTATGGGAAGCACACCAACTTGTACATTTTGTGAAACATAGTTTAGGCGTTTTAAGGATCGTTCAAATCTAAATGTATCAAATTTTCCTCAAAACGTATTGAATTACGTACAATCGATAAATACAATGCATTGCACCGCAGTGGTATATCGGAACATGTGGTCACATGAAAATTCCAAAAACGTTTCATGAACTGAGCCAATGAACGTGAAAATAAATAAATAGGTAGAACAGAGAGCCAGAAAGAGAAAGAGAGAGCGTGAATGCAATGAATGGCATCGATCGAAAAATCATATTTTCCTTTCATCATTCAAGTGTTTTATCCGTTTATATTTTGATAAACGCTGCCAACCACATAAATTTTGTGACCTCCAGAAAACAATATTTCGTGTTGCCAGAGTGGCACTCGATGATTTTCCCAATATTCCAAAATACCGGAAAATATATTGGAATACCAAATTGAAAAAAGAAATCGAAGAAAAATTGATTGTGTAATAAAATATTAACTTCCTAATAGATTTATATTAGCGATTTAAATAACTGTGGAAATATATCATTTCATATCGCCCAATTTTTTTATAGATTACTGACTGACATTGGATAACTCAGTGACATATATATACTGTGAGCTTGTAAGCAATCGGTTCAGTGTGGAATATAGTTAAATCAACTAGAATCGCACCAGAACTACCACGGTACAATTTACCATCACGATGGCTTTTCGATTGATTCGCAAAATTGTAAGAAATTTATTTAATAAACCTATAAGAATCCTTTCATTTTGTAAAATTAAAAACATTCGCGGTTTTCGGGTTGAATCATCAATATCGAGATTTCTATTTAAAACCAATGTGAACGTATTGTGCTCTAATACTACATGAGTTTTTGTAGAAAAATTATATGTATCGTTTTACTCATATGATCTCGTAGGATATTTGATTCAGTACAATTACGTAACTATTGCGTAGTGATTTTTGTTAATCTCCAATATATTCTAAATATTGTATTTAAGAATGTATTTTAACAATATTATTATTATATAAATTAATTGTTTCATGTGACTTTTAAATCAAAACAATAGCTATAACATGTTCAAGGCTATCAAATTCATTATTATCAAGGAAGATAAAACTTCACATAACCTCATTACAATGATAGAATTCCAATGCATTAATTTTAAATTTTTAAAAAGAAGAAAAGAAAACAAAATAGAACAGAAATATAAATTTTAATTAATTGAACATTTGATTCTCCCCAATTTTCAAAATAGACAAATGTCGCACCAAAAAGTGCATCGGGTTACACAGTTCTTATACCCAGAGGTTGGTTGCACATAAATTTATTTATATAAATTTCAAATATCAAATAAATTTATCCGATATTTTTCATGCGTTGTGTTGTTCTGACGCATTTGCAGTGCATAAACGAGACATCGGCTGTTGTATTCGCAGCCAACTATTTATCGCTGGAATGAGATTTTTGTTTTGTTTATTTTTTGTCGTTTGTAAACAAATCTGCCTATCTTTTTGCATTGTCTCTGCACATTTCGCATGGACATATACTATGTACGCAGTGGCAGAATTGTTGACAAATAACGGTAAATGAACAAAACAAAAATCTCATTCCAGCGATAAATAGTTGGCTGCAAATACAACAGTCGATGTCTCGTTTATGCACTACAAATGCGTCAGAACAACACAACGCATGAAAAATATCAGATAAATTTATTTGATATTTGAAATTTAGATAAATAAATTTATGTGCAACCAACCTCTGCTTATACCACAAAACG
This sequence comes from Sitodiplosis mosellana, assembly GCF_009176505.1. Taxonomy (NCBI): domain Eukaryota; kingdom Metazoa; phylum Arthropoda; class Insecta; order Diptera; family Cecidomyiidae; genus Sitodiplosis; species Sitodiplosis mosellana. Next base: position 3,621,680 of record NW_022601391.1, on the reverse strand, counting down.
TAATATGACGTTTACGGCTTGCAGCCATCTTCAGTATACACTTGAAAATTGCTGAGTAATCGAAAGTGAATAAATGCAACGCCATTCGTGACATTGAACCAGATGAAAATTGAATTCAAATCAATGGCAAAGCACAATCGATCGAATTTGAAGGACCTTGGGCTGTCTGATGACGATTCCGGAGACGCATTGGCGATGGGAGAGGATGCGGAATCAAATGAAACTCAATTCAAACCAATGACAAAGCACAATCGATCGAATTTGAAAGGCCTTGGTCTGCCTGATAGCGATTCTGGAGACGGTTTGCCGATGGGAGAGGATCTGGAATCAAATGAAACTCAATTCCATCCTAGCAATGAGGGACAGCGATTTGATAATGATTTGGTTATGGATGAGGACCAACATTTAGTTGAAACCCAGTTTGATGAAGAACTAGCAGCAGAAAAGACACCGAAAAAAGTCCCAGCCTCAGCACTGGTACCAGCCGATCTTGTTGAGCCCGTAGCTCATTCGTCAAATGCTCGTATGGAAAACAATGCGGACACAGAGGGTGCACCATCGATGGGCTTTCGGTTTGATCCAGCTACTTTGGTATTCGACGAAACAAAACTGGAGCAAATCGATCCTGCACTACATCATCTGTATATTCAGCCTGAGATTGATGTATTTGCAGCACCAGAACGGAAAAATTTCCCAACTATACGCTATTCATATACGATTCTTTGCACAACCCTGCATTAATTGAATTGATGAAGAGCAAAGACACACATTCGTTACTGGCATTGGAGTGTATCAATCGGGTCAGAATCAATTCAGGTCGCCTTGAACTATTGTCGAAACCACCGACCGAGTATTTAACCATACAATATAAAAAACTTAGTGGGCAGGCACCTGGTTTCAAACCCAAAAGAATCAAAGCGGCAGTTACCATCGATCGTTATTGTTATTCGAAAAAAGTTTTAGTTGAAATTGCTTATTATCTTGAACGGCGAACCCTTTTTTCTACACGTAAGACGAGAAAAAAGTGAAACCGTTTGAATTTAATTTAGTTCGACCAATCTGGTCCGAATTCGATCAACGGGTGTTTGATGCTACCTTCAAAGAACAGTACACGAACAGATTAAAATATAAACTCGGATTGTTACGTTTGGATATAGATAGCAAAATTTGGGCTTCAGTGAATATGTCAAGTTGTTTTATGTACATAAACAGATGGAGTACAAGATTCCAAAAAAGTACGATTTGGGTTGGATTCAAATGGTATTCATTACAGTATGGCAGAATAAAAAAAATAAATATATTCAAGTGAAATCAAACTAACATATTATTTTTATTATTATGAAATCAAACTACGCGCGCATATTTAGCATATGTCAATTTCTCGATATAGTATGAGCAAATATTTTCCTCCTCTTCTAAATCTTCAGTCTGGACAAGGTTTCCTGGCAGTCGGTCTAACTTACAATTTGAGTAATATAATGCCGAATGTAAATTGGTAAACAATTTCTGTAAAAATACTTCTATAACTCGATCGTTGTGGTGGGTGCAAGGAATTGAATATAAAGCGCACTGATATCCTAAACTTTCTAACTGTTTAATCAAAACATAAACCTGACTGTTAGATTGTTTTTTATGGGCAGAATGGCCTGGGCTGGAATTCTAAGTCATTCCACCAAAATCGTTCGGAATTATTTTTTTCGTACATAAGACCATATTGGAGTGAAGGAGAGAGATTCCACTATTTTTCTGCACTCCACCGGAATTATTTCTCACACAATCCACTCTTCCTTGAGTTATCGGAATAATTCCAGTGGAGTGCAGAAAAATAGTGAAATCTCTCTCTTTCACTCCAATATGGTCTTATGTACGAAAAAAATAATTCCGAACGATTTTGGTGGAATTCTTAGAATTCCAGCCCTGCGATACGAATGTCTGGATCATTTGTATGACCTACATATATGCAAAATGCCACGATAAGGCAGATGGCCAAATCGGTTTTCAATGTCAAACTTAAATCAGCCGGTTTAATTACTCCCAACAAATGGTCGAATGCACGTTTTAGTGTAATCATATAAACATTTTGGTGATATTTTTCTGGTTCATTTTCCACATCGTACTCTTGTTGCAAGTCGATCAGGTTTTCGTTTTCACTTATGCTGCCACCGTACTTGGCTGAAATGAGAAATGGTAAGTAGAATATGTCAAACATAGCTATGTGCATGTGAGGTTTCTACATTTTTTGGATGAAATAGACCGAATACCTTTCAATTCCTCGGACGCCAATATCATACGAGACGTAAAAGAAATCCGTCCCTCAAATACGCCATCGTCTGTTTCGTTAGCATGGTACAAAAATAACGCATCGCATATCGTTTGGACCGAACTGTCGTATTCTGTCGGATACGAATAATACTTGACAGTTCGACCGATTTTTAGCCATTCATCTGCGGTGCGTAGAGTTCGCTTTCGGGGTGGCCGTTCTTCATACTGTGTTTCAGAGTCATCATCGACCATTTTGGGATTCCAAAAACCTACAGATTTACCAGCATTAAGAATGTTACAATATTAATGTGCTACGACAAAATGGAACAAATACCTGGTGGTGTTTCTGGAAAGAAAACAGCATGAGTAATTCTGATATACTTTTTAAAGGTATGTGTGAATTACGAGACCACATTTTTTTAGTCACTATCTTTCAAATTCAAAACGGGGAAACATTAAATAAGGAAAAAAAATAGAAGGGAGCTGAAACACATACTATCTCTTTTTGAAATCTCCATTTAATTATGGTAATGCATATTTATTTTGACAATGACAGCGGTAATAGTTCTCGTTTATGAAGAGAACATTGGAATACTGACCAAATTTATCACCTTGACAATAAAATTGTGCGCACGGCGTCGCGGTTTTTTTCGTTCAGGTTGATAGTTTCTTTTTGGTACTAACCGTTACAGAAATGAATATTATTAAATAAAGCCTTGTTTACAGTTCGGCGAGAAAAAAAAATTGAAATATTCCCAAAACCGAAATTTCACTCGGTAGTGAGTGGGTACAAAAATGTGTTTGTCAAAGAATGAGCAATAAATGCTGATTCCTCATAGAGGCTTTCACACCGTCAAACATCTTCTTTCGAAAACAACATTGTAAATTCATGAGCTAATTATTTTTGGGGAACAATTCAAATTTATTTGTTTATTTTTACATCAAAACGAATTTTTTCGGTCGAAATGTAAACTGGGCTTAACCAACCAACCATCAGAATAAAAAGAAGTTAATCTCAAATAATGTGTTGGTTTTGAGTTGTGAATGTCATTTTAGTGTCTATCTGTTGACGGTTCATACATAAATTATTCCATTCAAAATTCAACTTCTTTGCTGTAGGTCGTTAATACGAAAAGGGCGAACGTAATGGAAAATGTTCTTAAAATCTATTTCACATGCTATTTAAGACTTTGTGTGTCTTTGCAAAACAAACATCGCACAAAGAGAGAGAGAGAGAGAGAGAGAGAGAGAGAGAGAGAGAGAGAGAGAGAGAAAAGTCAAGAAGGAAGAGAGGGAATACATTGAAGCATGAATACAAAGCGCTTTAAAGCAAATCAAAATAAAGAAACGAGGTAATATAATAATGTTGATCGTGTGGGCCAACACAATTCACAATCAAACAATACGCAATAATAATATTTTTTACTAAGCGCTGTTGCTTTTTTTTCTCTTCTATTTCGTTTTGTCTCTTTGCATAGTTTAATCTGTTCTGTTTCACTTTTTGACGCCGTACATCATTTGAATTTTGTTTTATATTCGCGTCGAAGGAGAAGAATTGATAATGACAGACAGACCCAACGAATAAAATAAATAGCATAAAAATCGTATATATCTTTTATATAAATGTTGGTTGTGCGAGGGATCGAATTGTGTTTCCATTGTTCCGTTCTTTAGGCATATTTTTTTCCGTTTTCTCTTTTCGTAGGCTCAGTGTGTTCGCGTACAAAGTTCTGTTATCTGAAGCGATAATCTTTTTAATGAAAACAAAAAACGAACACAAATGTATACATAAATATAGAACGATAATTGCGGCTGCTCAACGCTTCCAAACAATTCGTATCGCTTCGATGACCATCGATTGAACATACAACAACTTACTGGAATGAATTTTATTTTTTTAACCGCTTATGGGTTATGCCTGCACTTATATAAATGATTATTTATATCACCTGGATATTTATTTCTTACGCGTTTTCAAATTTACCTTTTTTTATTTATCATTTGCCATCACACAGCCCACAACACTTTGTACCAATAATTCTAGTTATTATATCGTATAGCGATTAAAATAAGATTTGTATCCGGATTTGAACGGTGTGTGTATTAATAGTTAATGAGTTTGAAATGTTATCGTATCAAGCTTCACAATGTTTTGACTTTACAAATTCTATTCTATTTCGAATAATACTTAAGAACTTATGTGGAGTAGAAATTCTATTCTTTCATAGAATGTTCTTTTCTAGGTGTCTAAATTGCATTTGATCAATTATTTTCACATTAAACGGAATTCGTTTATTTTGCGATTTTCCTAAACATATTTCTGGTGGTCTGTTCATTCAATATGAAATAAACCTTGCTTTCGAAAAAAGCGAAAAAAACTATATGATATTTACAATTCTTTGGTGACATTATTCCAATTCCTTCAAGCGTACATATGTGTCAATAGCTTGGGATGTCGTGCACCTAGATACAATTAAATATGTGAATATTTACTGGCTTGACTATGGCTTCAACTTTGGTTTTTTTTTCTTCGCATTATTTTGCCGAATTTTCCTGACGGCTGCTCACTTATTCAACCACGACATGTAACTGCATACAGTCCTTGGATTATCTAACATTCAGACTATATCTTTGGGTAAATGTGTTTGGAGCTTACGCTCGTTATGGGTTACAATGGTTGAAAATGAATGATTTCGATACGTTTAGGCCCTTCGTGAAATTGAGCTGGGCCACGATTCATCCGTTATTCATTCGGCGCATTGTCATCAGAGTCCATATTGCTGTTGTGCTTTAATGTGTGTGGTGCTCTCTGCTCATGGATGCGGTGAGGAAGATTGATGAAATAGGACTACGTTTGTATGTCAGTTTCTATAGCCTCGCATTTCACAAATAGGATTTTCCTTTGCATTGTGCCCGAATTGAGAGTAAGCCGATCTTGGATCTCCGTGTATTTGCCATTGTTGTTGTTTTTTGCGTCTTCCAATATGTTTTTATCCATTTTGACTGGTAACTCCAGCGTAGATATTGTCGATATGGTGCTATCATTGTTGAATTCATATTATTTGTGCTTGGGTATCGGGCTTATGAAGCGTATATATGTATATACAATAGCTAACCGAAAGGAATGGAGAAAATCTTATTTATAAGTCAAATGCATGCGAATGGAAAACAATTCGCCTCAATTGCAATGCGTCAAACGGACGTATGGATCGTATTGTTGAAAAAAGCATCATGTCTCAATTTTGAATTCGATTAATAAAAATATTCACTCTGTCACAAGAAATCAAACGAATAGAAATCTCAAGCAAAAAATAAAATAAAAATAAAATACACGATACAATGTGAAAAACAAAAGAAAACAAGAAAATACAAGTCGGATGGGATAGAAACATCGAATGAAAATATCCGAGACATTTTGACATTGTTAAAATTTATATTCGCGATGCAAAATTTCATTTTCATTTGGTTGATTCAAGTTAGTTAAAAGCCTTTCTTCACTTTCTCTTCAGATCTTTACATTCAAAGCGATGGAAAAAAAATGGAAAGGACTCAAACATAGTGTTTATGCTTTGTGATGAATTTTCAATGAAAAAAAATTGCACCAAACATGCAATCAATCAGGTGAACAAGCAAACGAATGTGAACGGATGAATTCATGGTTTCAATCGACATGTGGTTAAATGTTTTTTTTTCTTTCGTTTTCTGACTTCCTTATTTCAATTTTAAATTTGATTAATGATGTTTTGCTTGTCATATTGCCTACGTAGTATTTACCAAACGTATCCCTTTAGACAGGCGAGGATTTTAGTTCACTTTATATCGTAAATGAAGTCATAGGCAAACATATTATGTATATTATATTTTGAGACTCAATATATACGCACACAGTAAATATGACGCATACAGTATGAAATAAGGAGTTTACGCGTTATTTCAATTTTTCTCAAATCCTGATTATTCAAAAATGAACGAGTTTCAAAAACGTTCTACGTTAAAAACGTAAAGCTACATGCATTGAAATATTCTACTTCATAAAATACTAAATTTTCAACGTAGCCTGCTACGGTCTGGCTAGAATTTCCAACTAGTGTTCATGTCTAACTGCCGAAATAATTTTTTATTTACATTGAGCTGTTGAGCTGTTCACTGTCATAATGTTGGCGGACGTAAAACCAAACGACAATACCGAACAAAAATTTAATTTTTACAAACGAATAAACAAAAACAACAAAACAAGAGCATCGAATTCAAATTTTCTGCCAGCTATGATTTTGATAAAGCCCATTGTATGTGGCCACCAGTGGTGCAATATGTGTGTTTTTAAAAATTCACTACAATATTTGTACAATGTACACTTCATGGTGAAAAAGTGGAATATGCATTTTTGCGATTCATGCCCTCAGCATTTGATATACAATTCATGCACCATTGGTGGATATATTTTTAATGCAAATAGTGTAATTTCATCAAATGAATTCGTTAACTGATTAATCATTAGTTTCCATTCAACCGAAATCAAAGCTCAAATATTCGAAACCGTGTGAAAAATGATCTTGAATTCGGATGGAAATGTTTTCCATAAATCTAAGCGAAAAACAAAGACCATTCGTTCGCTTTGCGTGACAGTTAAAATTCTACGATGGAACAGAAGACAAAAGAACTCAAATGTTATGACATTGGCACGCACTTTGGCAAAGAACAAAATACAAAAGCCGAATAATAATAGCAAGTCTTGGAAGAATGTGAACGAGATGTTGCGAGAGTAATACAGAAAAAACAGCAACAACAGCAACCAACGATTCAAAACGAAAAAAGATTAGACCCACAGATTTACCCTAATGACGTATAACCCAAGACATGATCATTAATCACATTGATATCGATAATGGAGCATACATTACCATACGAGATAAGTGCGGATAACTAAGATTATAAAGCTAGGCGCACTAACATAGAGACGTCAAACCAATATCGTGTTGGATTGAATTGGTTTTTTTTTTCTCTCCAGGAAGCGTTGTACAAACTACTAAAGTTGCAACTTCGTTCATGACATTCGACGAAAATTTTCGAAAGAAATGTGAACAACTCAACCTTCTAAAAATGAAATTAAGATCGAACAGCACAAAGTGTGTTAAAATTATAATTTATGCTCAAACGGAGTGCTAAATTGAATATGTGTTTCTTTGGGGGAAATTCTTTAAATTTTTATATCCGACATACAGGGTGGCGCACTCGAAGTGTAACTAAAACCAAAGACTATAACTTTTTTGTTTTTTGGTAATTTTTATTGTTCTTAAGGCATGAAATGTTGTAAAATGATTAAAAATTTTGAGTCAGCTTCCAGATTTCAATATCACTTGCATTGGATCGAGTTATGACTTCAAGACTACGATTCAATAACATGAGCCCTGCACGAACATGGGTGTTTGGAATTAGTTCTTATTCTGGCTATAGTCTTCAAATTGAGATAACCCATGTTTTGTATTTTTGTGGGCAAACAGTGCCTTGTAATATACTTCAGGAATGAAAGTCCTTGGAAGTCCTCTTCATTTTAATCGACAGCCAATGGTCGACCAAAATGAGCTCTAAAAAGTTGTTTTTTTCACCGAAGCATGGCTTTCTTCTAATATGGGTTAAATTTAAGTATTTTATTGGAATCTTCTGGAACCATTATGGCCTGGTTTATATTTATAGAGCTCCAATCTTCACCCCAACACCAATGACGCCACATGATGTCACTTATTTTGGGGTCAGAATGGAGAAAATGGTGAGAAAATCCCATAATTCGGGACTATCACAGTTCCGACATTCAAAAGGAGTTATACATGGGTGATAGTGGTCCCATAAAGACTGGAGCTATTTTATAATATTCTACGAACTAGAATCTAAACACTTTCATGGTTTGTGGTTACTCAAGCTATATTATATTTCTTCTAAAAGTTCTATTTTTGTCAAAACTACCACTTCCGTGCAAACACATTTAAAAAAAAATGGTGGACGTGAGGGCATTACTCGATCCAGTGCAACTGAAAATAAAATCTGGAAGCTGATTCTAAATTTTGTATCATTTTGCAACATTTCGTGCCTTTAGAGCAATAAAAAATATCAAAAAACAAAAAAGTTATAGTCTTCTGTTTTAGTTACACTTCGAGTGCGCCACCCTGTATTTTAATGTTTTACTTTCGGAAGAAAAAAAACAACCAAAAATATGACTGTATGCCTTGACTTGTAATCTTAAAAATAACCTTTGAATATTTTTAAGCCGAAAATCCATATTGAATATTTCTTTCAAGAGACGTTAAAAAGAAAGAAAAATCAAACATAATATGTAATGTAATTGATGGTAATCCTTATTATTGAATGCCAATTAATGTTCTTTTCAGTCAATGATTTTATTTTTAATCCTTTGAACCATGAAATTATTCAATTAAATCGATTCTTATGGACAAAGGACATTTTCAACGATTATTTTATAAATATATTTTCCAAAACTCAATCAGGTGTACCAGTTTTTGTGATTGTTTATAATTAGGCTGCATGTATTAATTGAAGCGTTGTAAATTGTGTAACATGTCTTTCCTTTTGAAGCTTCATCATAATTACTAATTCTATCATCAAAATGTAGCAGGACAATTTACCAAATAGGAAAACCTGCGATTAATATATGTATATATATACACAAGTTTAGCGTTCTGGCCGTATTCGACTGTTTTGTTTGAATCAAATGCCTCCATATCAATATGAAATAGTAGTGGGTGACCTCCGACCTGGAACATTTCCCATAACCATAATGAAAATGGACGCAATAATATGATTGCTAGAAGCTAGTATTGTTGGATGTTGTTTTCGTATATTTTATGAATTATTGATTTATATCAGATGCGGTTGACACTCAGCAATCTAGTGTACATTGTACAGAAACGATAAAAAAATATATGAAAGACACTCGATATTCTAATTATATGCAAAAATTCATGTTTTTTTTTTAAATGTGAAAATATCTGTGGATGCAAAATTTTCATGTCTGAAACAAGCGGATTTAATGAAAAACGGCAGAATATTTAAATGGAAAATTGGCAACATCGACAATATGGACAATGGTTTCCCACTAGCCAACTTGTAATCGACTCGAACCCGAGCGAGGAAAAAAAAGAAAACGAACAGAGAATGTATGAATAAAATTGATGTAAAAATACAAATGGCATATTGTGCCCCCAAAAAACAAATAGGTTGTGTGCGAGAGCAGAAAAAGTGCTGTATACAAAATGCATTGGTCTTATAATTGAGTGTCAGCCGCACATGTACCGCTTCGTATGCATTGTCATCATGCAAATAGCACACAGGGTTTTTGTAGATAAAAATTGAGTAATTATATGATAACGCTAGATGAAAAATTTGCACCCCAAACAAGCATGTATTGACGTGGCATATACCGATTACAGGGAATTCATTTAAACTGGTAAATGGTTTTTCTACGCCTTTTCTATGTGACAAAAATTTGTCTGCCAGTTCCGTGTCGTTCAACTACTGAAAACGTGATTGACATTGCCCAAAATAAGAAAAATTCTAACCGAACAAATTAAACTACACACAGTGTACTAATCACCGAACATAAATAGATTACAATAAAATCAAGAGCAGACAGTCGATTTGTTTTATATATGTTATATTCATGGCAACACTGTTTTATCGACATTGACGAACCAGCCGACCTGATGTGCTAACGAAAATGATTAATATTTGCACTGCTGTCAGATTAAAAACATATTGTAGAGCCTAGCAATGCGTAGGGAAAAAAGTAACTATTATTTATAACATCCAATCCATTATGCATGTTCGTGCACTTGCTCGCAGTTAGCTCTCTTTTTCTCTGCACTCTGCAGAGACTACATTCACAGCTAAACAAATAGCTTCACCCCTTCCTGAAAATTGTAAATTTTAAATGTAAACGAAAGCATCATATCCATGGCATTATTATGATTGTTATTATTCAATGCCAACTGTCAAATATTTACTTTGCATTTTCAATATGTCGAGATGCGACCCGTTGCCCGCATGCTCTCTCTCTCTCTCTCTCTCTCTCTCTCTCGTTGTACACGCAAAGTGGTGAAAATTGATTAAATGTACTCGTTCGTGTTGACTGCAACAGTGTGAGCATTGGGAGCAATGTGCGTGTATGCGTGTGTGTGTGTGTACTTATATTGGCGAACGTGACCTGCGGCTATTCCCGTATTTACGGTGTAAATTTTGCACAAAACCATACGTAATTGTGAAAAACAATATGCGTTCAAAATAATAACGGGATATGTTTGAATTGTACACTTCATTCACGATGCTACGATGCATAAAACAAGCATGGACATGCTTTCATTCCAAAGGAGTTGATAAACGACTATTATTTCATTCCGTATATTATCAAAAGCCTTCACTTATATATATATTTAACCAAAAAATAAAACATCATATTCTTCGCCGCACTGAATAGCCTGTCTTCTACCAGCAATCATAACAAAAATAAGCCAACGCTTGGTTCCAAATTCAAAGTAAAATCACTTGTTAGGAACTGCATACACAATCGACATGATTTCATTCTGGTACTGCGATAAATGTTTATATTTAAAAAAAAGAAATTTATTTACACTCAAGTAAAATGTTTCCTTACGTTTCCATCTAATTGTTTTTCTTGAATTGTACGCTGTGAATTGTAAACTAATAATAATAATAATAATTTTGTAAAGGGATAATGCTAAACACATACTGCTTTAAAATATAATAAAGAATAAGAATATATATATATATATATGAGGCTGTGAGAATGAAAATGGCAATACAGGAATGAACATTCTGAAGCGCATCAAGAAAAAAAATTTTGCAAAAGTGAATCATGAGTTCTGAATACGCAAAAGTGAACCATGAACCTCCTATGCTGCCCATGTAAATTCATGTTTCAGTTTTGCATATTCAGAACTCATGATTCATTTTTGCGAATTTATTTTCTTGATGCGTTTCAGAATGTTTATTCCTGTATTGCCATTTTTATTCTCACAGCTTCATATAATACACTTGAGTGCAATCAAATTTTTGCCTTAAATCTCAAGTTGATAGAAAATCGTAACATATGACTTGGAATCAAATATGTTTTGGGTAAAGGAAAGATAATCAAATTTCGTTATCAAATTGCCGTATTTACGTTTATAAGCCGCAATAATTTAAATTTCCAATTTTTTTTTCACCTCTGCGTAAGTAAGCCATTTGCATACCTGGTCGGAAATGGGAAGAAGCATGAATTAGTTTATCTGTTTATTTTGCGGTAAGTTTAAATTGATTTTTGTAGCGAATTGACAATGAGCCAAACTAGCTGTAAATTTCCTCACGTTTTCCAAGTGTGGAAATTGCGTGACATTAACTGAATGAATTTACCGGTTCCATAACGCAAATAGGCTAGATTAACTCACGTTTCGTGATAAATGGAAGACAACGTTTATGATCATGGTCATAAAATAGTTTTAGCTATATATGTATCTATGTATCAATGTTATGTGTGCCTGTGTCTGTGGCCGTGTATTAGTAGAGATGGAGAAATTAAGCCGAATTCGTATTTAAATCCAAACGGCTCTAGTATCACATGTTCGAAGTGGTAACTTGTGCAAAGGTTTTTGTGATAACGTCATGAGCTTTAGTCTATGGGAGCGCAACGTACAGATAGCAAATGAGAGCACATATTACGCGCAATAGAATCACTTGAGCGAATAGGAAACAACAAAGTGTCAAGTATAATTTCATTCTCTATTTTGTTAACGACAGTTATTTTAAAACAACGGTATTCATGTATATATGTATACACAGAGAAAGAGGGGGGGGGGGGGATAGGCTGAAAAAAAGAAATTATCTTCACCCTTACAAGAGAGGGTTTTTGAAAAGACTGATCAAACACCAGAGGCTGATGAGAAGCCGGGAAAAAAACTAGAATAAAAACAACATTGTAGTATGACTCTGTGATGGATGGGCAGGGAAATAGCTTAAAACAAAAAGAGCACCCTCTCTTCAGCCACAATGCCACACAACCTATGATGAAATACTAAATAATATCCGATTCATTTACTTTGCTATCTAGCACTTTTATCTGCTTTGGCATTTCGTATTCCCGTTATACCGTGCTCAGTTTTGTGCATACGTGGTAAAAGGTAATATCGCATGTGGTTGAAAACAACAAAAAAAACTTCAGAATGTGGCGTGGTATGTATTCATGACTTTCCCTTCAGCCCCTCACCGACAGATTACAAAGCTGTTGGTAAAATATCTTTCTGCTCCGCATTTACGTTCGGTTTGTAGTGGATACGTTTCAAACAACCTGCATACCTATCAAATGCATCATTCTATCTAGAAACGAAACTCACCAACGACGAATTTATTTTATTTCCAACGATCTTTTTTCAACGCTCTTCCTGTGCTCTACACCAACACAATCGTTACGACTTTCCGCAACATAAAACGCGAGAAATTATAATAAATTAAACGAAAAATACGAACGATTTTTTTTCACCGTTGACTCTTACCAATCCTTTGTCACAAAGTTCAGTCAATCAAGTAAGGTACCCGTTCCAAACATCAAAAATGGCGGCACTTCATTTAAACCTTTTGGAAATCCTTTCACTTTTTCCTAACTTGTTTGTTAGTTATCAGTCAGGCCCGAAAACTTGTCAAATTTATTTTATATGCAACCGATAAAGATAAATCAGCTGCAAAAAAATGCGTGTCCCTCCATATTATCAGCTCGAAGCATTAAATTGTTGGATCCACTGAAAATCGGAATGAAAAAGTATTTTCAATCGATCGATAAACTGGCTGAATAAACAGTGGACGAAACCATCGAATGCAATACAATACAGCACATATCCGATGAATTTGAACTCGTGTCTAAAACAAGAGCTCCGCCTCGTATGCAATTTTTTTACTATGGCATTCAGCCAAATTCAACTTTATTTATGAGTTTTATATTTAAATGCGTTTCAAACCCAAAGATAACGAAGGAATAATCACATGATTCGAATATTGAATAGGTATTTTCCTTTTTTTTCTTCGGAAATATTTCTGGATCGAAACTAATACAGACGAAATAGGCAAGCAATCATATTTAATGATTCATTCATTCATTTCAAGTTTTAAATCATAGCATTTTCATTCTTATTTCCATTTTGAAGAGCGTGGCTGACGGCAAACGTGCATATTAGATCAGAATAGATCATAGCCTGGCTGTAATGAAAGTCGGGCAATCACTTTGACATTTCGTCGATTGTCTCTATCGAACGTCGCGTAAAATCGGATCGTTCCATGCGACGACTCGCTCAATAGATACGCTGGTCACTGCTTTTTCAGCAGCACAATCGCTGTTGCCAGCAGTGCTATGATTTGGAATAGATGATCCAAATTGAAAAGTGAAATTTATGGAGCTTCATTCATTTGACTGCATTCTTTCATGACAAATGCCATGACACAGACCGTGACAGCCAGTTTGATGTCAAGACTCTACAAAATTATTGATTTTTTATTCACAACTGAATAAGTAGATAAAAATAAATAGTAGCTATTTTAATTACCCAGATGAAAAAACTGAAAAACACACACACACACACTCAATTCTCAAGATGTTGTTGTGTTCGCATAAAAGATTCATGAAGGAAAACAAATCACTTTTTCATATTTAAAAATAATATGAAACATGAAGATATTGAAAAACGGTCGAATTGAACTACGTCAAATAAACATTTTGGCTTAAAAAAAAAAAACTAAGAAAACAACGATACAAACAGTATAATTGTTTTTTTTTTGTATTTGAAAGAGAGAAAGAGAGAAATGGTTGAAGAAGGAGAAATTAGTTCAGAAGAATGGTTACAATGGAAGTGGAAGCAAATAAAACGGTGAAATAGTAGAGCGAATCTAACAGCTAATTGAAAAACATAATAAAATAACAAAGTGATAAAGAACATTTAAATCGGTGGCAATGGCATTCGAGCACGATAGATTGCTGTAACATGCTGGTACAACCGCGTGCACACGATTAATAATATTTGGTTGTACTACGATTTCCTTCACTTTTGAAATCAATTCCAGCTTTTAGCACATAATAGGAATGAAAAAAAAAAACAAACAAAATCAGTGGAAATGAAAATGCCAATGTGCAAACGACAGAGAAATAAAACGACTGTGAAAAAGGCGAGCAGCAAGATACGTTGGTCTATAATGAAACGACTGAAAATGAAAATAAACTGCGCATAAATCACCACTGATGCAATCTTTATTCCAGCGTAGACGACGCACGATCGCTGTGAAACGGTCAATATCAAAAAAATTGGTCGCCTTCGTATTTTCTCTTACGACCGTTTCTTTTGCTAATTCGTCACTTTTCCCACACATAAAATCGACTATGGAATAAATGCTTTTGATGTAATTTGACTTGCACTAGTCGTGCAGCACGACACATTTCTTGATAGGGTTGTGTAAAGAAACAATAAAATCTATTATTCTCAATTGGTGACAGCCACGAGCGGGCGAGCTATAATAGCCGCAACATATAATAAACACACATACTCTCTTTGTTTGCCTTTGTGGCGCTCAAGTCAAGTCACTTAATCTGTCTTTGCATTTCCAGGGTTGGACATTCTCATACTTACTAGAATACCAATGTATTTAAATGAAAGAAAAGATGTCAAAAATGGTGGCATAAAAATTCCCATAATTTATATCAATGTTACGTTCCGTGTCGGTGGTTGAAAAGCATACAAAAGAGACCAAATAGGATAGCATGAAAACCGAAGAGACACCAGACTCCCCCCCAATCGTGTAACCTGTATTTGCGTGTAATGTCATGCCGGATAGTCTCGTTTTGTTTTCCTTTCATTTCAACCGGGAACTTTTTGCGCCACCGCATATTTTTCTTCAATATTTTAGCTAAAATCGCCACGGGAAGTGAAAATGCATCAACGTAATAAGAGTCTACTTAAAAATTAATTTTCTTATTATTGTTTACCACATAATGTATTATTTGAGCTGGTGTGGCTTGCATGTGTAATTGCATCCATGTGCCATAACAATGCCTTCTTTCTTCCCACTTCCATTCTCTGTAAGTGTTTGCTTTTAATAAAGTACGATGCGTCGTTCGGGTAAAATTGAGTGCGTTGCCATTAAATTCTGTATACTTCTTCGTACAAAGAAAACAATTTGATGCATTTCCATGCACTCCTGTTACAAAATGTAGATTTTTTATTCTCTTTGATTTTTTAAGAGACTGAATCAAGCAAATATGTATATGTATATATGTATGTGACACTTTTCTTATTTTCATCATTTCAAATTAAATATTTGAGTGAAGTCTATTTTATCTATGTAGCATAAACACAATTTTTTTTTAAATATAAACAAATTGCGTCACATAAAATTCAAGAGAATTATTGTTTAAGCTAATACATGTTTTTCAATTTGATCCATTCATGCTAAGGATTTGACCTGAAATGAAGAATGCAAAACGTATGCATTCGGATAGAAATACAAGAGTCCCAGAAACAAAGTATGAGTAAACAATAGCTCTATATTTCATGTAGTGCTGAAAAGCCGCATAATCATGTGACAATTTTAATCTTAATTTTTGCATGCATTTTTTTTTATTTCTATACGAATGCGGTATTTTGGCACGAGCTAAATTTCCCAGAACACGAATGTACAGGTACACATGCGTTCTCATATGATTTGATCACGAAAATCTAGTTGGTACGATTAATAATTTACGTTGAATGGAAAATTTCAAAACATGTTACAATTGATGTTCCGACATTGTTGCATTAGAATTTACGGAAAAAAAACTTTTTCACTAAACTAAAACTATAGCTGAATACGCATCATACGGCGAATGTCGTATAATGCGTGGTGTTGGACTACCATCCAGAGATCCTATAGGGAATTGGTTTTTGGTTAAACCAATCAGTTTTGTTCATCTCGTTTTGCTTCTGATGTTTAGGGTAGAAATGTTTTCATTTGAGTGTACTATGTGTTATCCGGATGCATTGGTCATCGTCAGGAGTTGTTTGTATTTGTGTTTTTTTTTGTTCTCTTTTTGTCATGCAATGCGAAGCCAAAAATATAAACGGATACATGCGAACAAAAAACAGAAAGTTGATGGTCAAAATAGGAAAGTCAAGTCTACAAACAACATCTAGGTACATGCGTTTTTACTACTTACTGGCAATGGGCACGTATTGAGTGTGCTCACATTTATATTTCATCAAAAAGGAAGAGCAAACGGAGTCGGTTCTCCAAACAACCAGAAAAAAAGCGTTTCAGTGTTGATATTTGGATGTAATAAATATAAAATCACCAAGTGTAATCTAAAGTGCGTACGGCATGTCCAGTGGTTCGGCAAAGGTTCATCGATGATAAAAGTCGAAGGTCAATAAAACCACGTTTTCCATTTTGTGTTATGTGCAACTAGCTGATAAAGAAATATCGTCCCCAAAGCCATTATTGTTTGACACTGCATTGGTTTCTGTTTTGTTTGCTATCGAGTTTTCGACACGCTTGTCCTGTGTTCCGCTTGATACAGGTAACAACAACTACGAACAACATTACGACCAAGTGGAATGAAAGCCAGTCGAATGGTTGCTAAGCTCACAACAAAATATGTGACAAGAAGAGATTGCGATTACCCGAAAAATGAACCAAAACCAAATCGAACAGGTTAATTTTGAGTAACCACTAAAGTTGCGAATTAATCCAGATCTTTTTAGCAGAATATTCCGTGACTTTTATTCCCTGCATTTCTGTGTCTTGTGCGGTCAAGTGAATTCCATTTAATCGGATAAGTATTTGGTTTCAAATCAATTTGAAATAACTCTTATTCTTTGACATATCCCCCCCCCCTAGCAAACCAAATGGGAGAAGGGACGTCATTCATTGATTTAATAGAGTAAAAAATCTTTACACTGCCTAGATATCGACTATGACAAACGAAACAATGATTTTGGAGAACAACCAAGCGGTATGGTGATTCCGTAACAAAGTATTGGGTATATGTACTGTATTTGCATGCGCGCTTGCTACAGAATTCTTCTTGCGTGATTTTGAATAATTATTTAAAATAGAAAACCCCTGGAAAAAAAGTAGCAATGGTGAAAACATCAAAACAATAAGGTAAAGAGCAAGAGAATAGACAAAAACAAGAAGCGCCAACGAAAACACGCATATATGCACAGTGCACACGGAAGGCATAAAGGAAGGGCGCACGAATGTTAGTTTGAAACCCTAGACGCGAGTGGAAACGACTTCAAATGACATTAAAACACCAAAGCAAATAAACAAACAATATGTACATGGGGAGAAAAGGATAAACAAGTTACAGTAGACTGGAGCTCCGAGTGAATTGAAAGAAACGAGAAACTGACTACAGCAACGCATACATCGTGTGTTAAACGAAATAATTCTGAAGCAAAACAAAAGCACTAAATTAATTGCACTTAAAGAAAACGATAATATATTGTATCGTTCAAAATGACAGAATAAGAACTATAGCGCTCATTGCCGTAACCGCCAACACCGAAACGGAACAAGTAAGATAGCATACATTCTACCGTCGAAATTGCCATCGCCACCACATATAGTACCGCATTTTCGGTAAATAAAAAGAAATCGAGCAGTTGAAATTCGAGCAAACAAAAATACAAACAGCACATCGCCCTATCAAAATGAGGATGTGCGCCGTGCTTCATTCATTCGAAGCCAAGTGTGTTCGTGATATGTTCACCGCACACAATGCCATACATTATTGTTGTTTCTTCTTCCACTGGGCGCTTCATTTGTTTTCACGTCGTAATTATAAATATATTGATGCGTAAATGGATTTTGTGGGCAAAATGGACTTTGACTGCATGTTTCTTCTTCGCTTCGAGTATACATTTTTCATCTATCAGAGTAAACACACAAGTTGCCTTACACTTGTTACTTCCAAACTTAGAGAGTCCTAACTTTTTTTTGTTATAATTTCTAGTGCATATTTATATTTACAGCACTAACTTCATACCGTCTCATATATGAAACAGAATACATGGGTACATAAATAACCATTTGGTTGACACTATGCATACAACTAGCAACGACAGGACGGGCATTATCATGCTTGGGTGAAACAGTATCACCTTTCGGAAATCAGTTTCTACTTGGGTTTGTATGAGAAAATTCAGGCCAGTTTCAAACTCTGATATTAAATGATAAAACGTAGGTTTCCTTAGAAATGGGCTTGAAAATTTTCATTTTCCAAATTTTCTGGTTCTGGCTATAGGCAATTTGGTTCTTAATTTAATTCATTCGTTTCCACCTAAAAAAAATTTGCAGCTTTATAAAAACAAGAGCTCGGTAGAGGGTTAAGTTCATGTATAACATGCAATAAATTGTTTTTATTCTACAGCATTTATTTGTACTCGGTTTGCCGGTACGTTAGGAGTTGAAAAGTGAAAGAAAAAGAAAAACAACGAACAAATTAATAATACAGACGAAATACGAATATGGATGAGATGAGTAGACAGTTGATATTATCCAAAAGTCAATAACCGATGTCATTAAGAGATGTGCACGGAGAGAAAAAATTCTTAATGTATGATCAAATATGGGATACTGCGATGTTAAATGATATTTAATGACATATCACGATATGATATTTGTTGTTTCGTTTCCCGGTTAGTGCAGTTGTACGGTACTCCAACTTGTTTCTATAGTTGGTGTATTTATAACGTTGGGTTCGGCAATCAGCGGCGTAAACTCTTTTTGATGCTTGAGATCTGAATGGAGTCACATTTTCATTGCAATATGTATTCTAATATGACGTCTATTATTTGCATAAACTGAATGTACTAACGTCTGCATGATATGCACACATTCATCGTGAGAACGCGTGATAATGATATTATGTGAATGTAGAAAATGCGATCAAGGAAGGTTTTTTTTCCATTTTGAACTTTTGCCATTATATAACGAAAAAATAATAAACATCATTTCTCGCATATAGCAAATATATTCCAGAATACTGTGTTTCACAATAGATTGTCTCAGATTGCTGAAATCGTAGTAAGATGTTTCATGTATACATGTTCAGGTTCAATAACATTGACGTCATTTTATCAAAAAGAAATCAATTTTCCATCAATTTCACCCAAAACGTAGGAAAAATGGATATAATTTGTGACTACCGCTTACTTCCCACGCCAGCATTTTTGCAATATCTCCTGGCCAGAACACTTTTTTTCTTCAAATATTTCCATTGTGATGAAGTCTTTGAACGGTTTGCTTACGGTTCGTGCTAAATGTACAATAGCATCATTTCGATCATTTCAGGGATATGAATGTCTGAACTGAAATTCATGAGACAAAAAAAGCAGATGCGAATAAAATTTTCAACTGATCCACGTCATTTTCACTGATGAAATATTACTAAAATACATTAAAATAATTTTTTTTATTGACTAATGGCTGCGATGCCATTATAAAACATATGTAACAATTTTCGATACTTGCCTTTTCCATTTGCATCACAAATTGATAAATTATCACTTGGAATAAATTAAAATGCACATTAAGCTGTCAGCTGCACCACATTTGGCGCAGAAATGGAGAACAGGGATAAACTAAACTGATGTCGACCATTACAACATGTTTTTTTATTCTTGCAAAATATGACATTTCCTTTAATTCGAAATATTCAGTTTTTTCCTCCTGTTTGCATCTGAGTTTGCAGTCATTTGTTGAATACAAATAACCAATTCATCAATAAATTTTAAAAGATTTCCGAAAAAAGAAATCCGTTTGACCATAGTTAAGCCCTGGTATTCGGAATGAGTTTCCAATTTGGTGAATTCATATTATATCACTAATCACGTACGGTACAAATTTAAGCCAAATGGATTCAATTTACTTTGTGAATTTACAACAATGTCATCAATTCATTGAGAATGCCATCGAAAATGAATTAAATATGGTTTGGATTGTTCAATGACCGCATAGGCATACGTGGAATTAAAAAAAGCAGAAAAAAACATACATTTTCTACTCCTAGGTGCATTTCTCACGCAAAAAATTGAAACGAATGTGCAAGAATTTAAGATATTTCTTCTTTCCCATTGAAATGGTATAAAAATGTATGAAATTGTCTGGAATCGTCAAATTTAATGTGAACCAAATTACTACATTCCAGTCAATTCTAAAACATTTTGGTGAATTCACTGCAATTTCATAAATTCGGTTCTGTTAGCAAGTACAAATCTTAAGTACGTACCTAAGGTTAAGTATAAAGATTGTCATCCTTAAGTACGTACTTAACATACTTAACATACTTAACGTACTTACGTATCAAGCTTAAGTACGTACTTAAGGTTAAGTATGCTAAGTATTACGTACTTAAGCTTCATACTGCGAACGTATTTCACACATTCAGTGTAAATGTGTATCCATTTACCCGAATTGATAGAAATGGAAGAAATTGTTCAATATTTATTGGAATGGTTCCATTTTTTAAGTGAGAAATGCCCCTAGTTCTACTCCTAGTACTATTCAAAATTCAGAAATTGGTTCAACTTTACTATTTTCCTACTCTAACAATGTAATAAATTTGAAATTATTCACTTAAATACAAAACATAAATTATTAAAATGAAGAAAATAAAGAAATGATTTCATGCATACAGCAAATGTTAAAGATTTGGCTTTAATTTGTCAGTAATAAATTCAAATTGTATTTGCGTTTCGATGTGCCTCGTTCATCCATTGAATTTGTAGAGTTTCTGTTTACACCATGATTAATAACCATTTTTCTTCTCGTTTTTTTCTTTCTTTTCGAAGCACTGATTTTGTGAGCTAAAAATCAAATCTGCAATGACGCTATTTATTCATGAAAAGCATTGAAATCGTGATTAGAATGGCCGATTCATTATTTTATTGTTTCAATATATTGATGAATATAGTGGGTTTGTGCATATAAGGCAATCGACATATCCATTCAACTATATAGGTTTCCGCTATCACTTCAAATGTTACATTTTGATCGAACACAAATCCAAAAAAGCAAGTATTGTGTATTGTGTACAGTGTACCGTGTACCGTGTACCGTGTACCGTGTACCGTGTACAAGCGTTTAGCGGGGAACTACGTTCCTAAACCGAACACTTTGTTGAATTCATGCGGCAGCATAAAAAACATACACAAAAAGAAACAATTGACGATACAATAATAAATGAATTAACAAAACAATGGGGAACAATTGTTCATTACGTCGACGATTAAAATATTGGAAATAATGAAATTTGCTGCTACATTATTCCAGTTTGAAAAATGTTCGGCGGTTACAAAATTGTTCAGAGTACAAGTTTCCCAGCGAATGTGTTTGCCTGTGCAATACGCTTGTATATCCTATCAAAATTATTTAATATTGAAAATTTGACTGGTGGCAGAGCTCTTTGAACGCCTGTTGTCGCATGCTGTGCAAAAAATAGTTTATGGCTTAATGAATAAACTTTAATCAGTCATAAATTGTATTCACAGCTTTAGTTCATGACAAGATAGGGGGCAAATGCAGCACAAACGTAGGCCATACTACGTTTCGTATCACATTCGATTTTCAGTTGATTATATCCAGTGGATATGTTTTTCTATCGACAGTTTTCTGCCTAATTAATCATTGAATTAGACGACTTTGTGAATAAGTGCCATCACAAAATGGCTGCATTTTCATTATCGTTCCATGCTTTGAACGACCGAAATGGAGACAATCCATTAAATAATTGAAATATAGTTGAATGAATGTTTTCCGATTGTTATGTTTTATATAGCTATTTTTAGTAGAAATTGTGCCCTATTTTTCGAAGTTCATTAATATATGAACCACCCGGAATAAAAGACAAACTTTACCGAAACAAAAAAAGATAAATCTTACGAAAAAATCCACTAGACATACGCCATCTTTACCCGTTATAAAAAAGTTTTTCGGAACTTTTCTGCATCATGGGAATTTTTCAGTAATTTGCCAGTTGCTTTCAATACTATCACATTTATCACTCTTCAGTAGTGATACACTCCTTGGATTTTACTCCTCACCTAAAACATCAAACCGTGCACCGGACTGAGTTCCCACCGTGATTTTTCGCACCTGGGTCAGAAGACTCGAAGTGTCACATTTTCGTTTACAAATATGAATCTATGTTATGAGTTCGCAATCCGAACTCAGTGTTATTTCGGAAGCATCTAACATGCTGACGTGCTATGGACCAACCGGCAGCGACATTCAGGTATCGATACCAAACGCTTTTTTAATATACTAATCATTGATTTGGTGCAGAAATCATTTTTCCGTAGCTGCGCTACAGATTTACAGGCAATAACATATTATTAACTATACTTAATAACATAATAATAACGGCCGATATATTGGTCCTTCAGATTCAGCATAATAATAACATAATATGTTATGCGTTATATCGGGTGTTATCTTAATAAATCCTAAGATTCGGCGGTAATAATATTTTATTAACTATAATAATAACATATTATTAAGATGGATTTATTAACTCAATTAATAACATATTATTAAGATACAATCTTAAGAACGCTTTTTTCGCGCATTTTTTTCGCCGGAGCACTGACAAGTTGTTTTTTCTCTGCGGAGTACACACATGAATTTTTTGCACTGTTGCAATGAAATTAAAATGACTCTTTGAAACGGAATTATCATGTATTGAACTTAACCATTAAGTTTAGGAAATCGCCAGTCCCGACCTTAAAAGAATCAATTTAACATATTTTGTCTGCATTGTTATAGGTGTGTACATCGTACAGTGCTTTTTTTCTCTCCAGCTAGGGAAAAGAATACGCGAAAAAAGCGTTATTATGATTGCATCTTAATAATATGTTATTAATTGAGTTAATAAATCCATCTTAATAATATGTTATTATTATAGTTAATAAAATGTTATTACCGCCGAATCTTAGGATTTTTTAAGATAACACCCGATATAACGCATAACATATTATGTTATTATTATGCTGAATCTTAATAACGTTATTAAGATAAAAAAAATCCCAACATAACATAATAATAAACATGTCGGGCAATAACATATTGATAACATATCAAAAATGTAAATCTGTAAGCTGCGCAACAGGTACGCTCTGTGGTCACGTTTGACGTTTACTTTGCCCTGTTTTTATTCTTTACAACAAAAAATCACACACATTCTGTGTACACAGAAATTCCAGATGGCGCCAGCTGTATTAAATCGCTAGTTGCGCAGCTACGCATTTTTCTAAATTGTGCTAAATATGCACGATTTGAAATCTACGAATACTTCTATGCGATTTTCAGTAGAGTGGAGCGGTCTATACAGAATTATGTATAGTCTGACGTTTAGAAGCGGTTTTGGCGGAGGAACATATATTCTGTGCGTGTGTTGGTTTACTATGCATCTGTCAACGACAAAACCGCTTCTAAACGTCAGACTATACATAATTCCGTATAGACCGCTCCACTCTAGATGTATGCGTAGATTTCAAACCATGTGTAGTAATGATCTCAAAATTGTAATCATAAATTACGATTTTCCGTACAAATTTGATTTCATTTCTGTGTATTGCATAGTGCTGTTTTTTATCTATTGTTTCTCAGCTTCAGGCGAGTTACACACATACATTTTTTGGACAAAATCTTCGCATGTGTAGCGTTTTTGATACAACCACTTTTTTTCATTGAATACGGAATGCTATTGTTTTTTGCAACTAAAACCCATGAACTATAGAAATTTATTCATTTATGGTTGTGATCATGATTTGGGGAGCATATTTATACAATCTATAGATTTATAGTTCAATGTGAATAATTTTTCGAGTTGAAATAATAATAATAAAAACATTCTTTGTGCTTTTGTTTTATTGGCCGTCGTAAAGTAAATAAGGAAAGTTTTCGGAGAAAACGGAAAATTGAATAAACCCAAATTGAAAAAAAAATGGCACAAAATATTTATGACTTGAACAAAAGCATGGTTTAGTTTAGTTTCAGTTTCTGCGTCAAATCCATACTCACGTGCCCTTATCATCATCACGCGCATTCTGTGTATAATAATATAAAAAATGAAACGAATTCCACACTCAACTCAAACTTTTCTGCATGCGTGTGAACTAACACCCTTCAACTGATTCCATTTTTGTGTCTTTGATTCTTGTTTATTTTGACAATCCAAATCAATAGAAATATGCTATTTTGTGTGTCACATATCGCGAGTTGAAAACTTCATCTAAAACATGAATTTAGACAAGTTGATAGGAAAATGGGTGCTCCGTTGCCTTGCATTATATTTCCATTTTTCCATTGCCTGATATGACCTCAGGTTGGTCAAAATTTTCGTTAGGGTAAAACCAATACTTTTCTCAACAAACTATGTTCGAGGAGAAAAAAACTCTGGTAAAATAATTGAGGGTTTTTTGTCACGCAATGACAATATAACAAAGTCAATAATACTGTAACAAAAATTAAAAATATGATGTAATCGAATCCACAGACGGAATGTTTTGAAAACAAACAAGAATAAAACCTTCGTTAATGTAGCCGGTTTGTGTGACTTTTCGAGAATTTCGAACACAAAATATGTAGCGAGCTCAATGATTTGTCGAATTTAACTGTTCCATACAAACACCCGATACTGTTCGCTACTATAGGTTACACTGAACCTGTTTGTTCATTTATTCGTTCGAATAGTTTTGAAACAGAAAATCGAAAATTTCTTTCGGTATTCCTACATGCCGTTGCTTAGTGGGGATTGCAAACTCGTTTCACTCATGTGCATTGCAAAAACAGTGCCAATTAACCGAAACACCCAATGAGATACGTTAATTCACCGCTCACCAATAGTTAACCACCCAAAAGTGTTATGAATGAAAATCCGAATTTTGGTCTAAACCGTGCAGCGAAATTATGTTAAATATTCAAAATGTTGAAAAATTATTTCGTTGAGAAAGTGCGTAGGTTGTATCGCATAGTTTGTGAAACATATTAAATAAATTTCATCACGCTTATTATGTTCCAATCTAATCAGTTTTATGTTTGTCAAATAATTCATTCGATCGTTGCCACCTTTTCAGCTACTATCCTTATTCAACGGTCTTTGCTCGACGTTACGTGGATTAATGCAATTTATGTTTAATTAAGTGCCATAAGCTGCACTGTGTACCGTGAAATGTTTATTCGGAGATCAACCAAAACCATCAAACTCGGCACCTTCACAAAAATGCACAATGAATTTTGTGATTAGTTGTTGTGAAATTGCGAGATTCTCCTTTTAAATTATGTATGGAATAATAATTTATGCAACGCCATGTTTCATTAAAAATATTTCGCTCAACCCGATAAAAGCACAAAATGTGTTACATTTCCTTCTCTTTCATTTATGTGTCTCTACCACATTCCGTATATGCCTGCGGACACACCGTATGTGCCAGTTTGAATTTTAATTTAACACTCGAATAATATATTGCTGACATCAAATCCTGTTGATGTAATATTAATAGTGCACAGTGTACAGGTACACTGTACACTGATTCATGTTTATTAATTTTAAATTCTAAACAAAACCGCATATTTATTCTACTTTCGGCGAGATAAGAGTGATTCACGCGTTCTGTTCTTTTATCACTCTCACCAACACCAATTTCTACTAAAAATGTATCCAACAAGCACCGTTATTCAGTCAAAGGTGATACCAAAATGAGTAGTTACATTCTATTTGTGTTAAATGTATAACCCACCCTTGTCAAATCACCTTGAGCTATCAATTTTGTTTTGAAATTACCTCGTTTTTTTTTAAATTTTATTTTTGAGTATGAGGTGCACTATTTGCCCAAAATGTGCCCCTCATACACACGGCTCATGGTAAATATGTGGAAATATTCCACTTTGATTTTGTCGAATGATTGGATTCATACTGTTTGTTTATTTATCAATATAGGAGAGTAATGTCGTGCATTAAAGCATTACTGGTGCTATGTTATAGTGTTTAGTGTAATCAATACGAGCTCCGTCATTGTGTAGACTTGCGATGACCACTAAATATTGATCATGAAATCCACTGACGTTCCGTTAAATCGAACTTTTATACGCAGAAAAATATTTCATGAAATAGTAATTGCTTGAAAGCCGTGTGTACAGTTAGAGACCGACCTTCTTTTGTACAGTTGTTTGTACATATCGTTTCGCATCGTCCAACGCATTTCACGCTCAGTGCCTTTGTACACTTTTCACTCAACTTCAACGAAAATTATCGAATTTATTGATTTGAATAATTTATTCCCTTGTTCGCTGGTTTTTGTTTATCGCTTCGCATTACGAGTACCATTTGGGTTGAGTTATTGCAGCAACTGTTTTTATCGGCCAAGTGGATGGTGATGAGAACGATTTCATCCATCGTCGGAGTGCATCCTATCGTACAGTACCTATTTTTCACATAGCTTAGCAATAAATATGATTATTGTTTACCCAATCGAAACTGTAGATGTACTGTACATATGAGGATGTAATTTTGGGGTGCAAAATACACTCATTTCATGCAAAGCTGAGGGATTAATTTCATGAATTAAAAAACATAGACAAACACATGGAATGACAAATATATATATATATTGAATCGAGATTGGACTGCGTGGCCTTCTGAGTACCGTACATTAACATTCTGGTCAACCATGTGGTGTGCTCTGCCCCCATAGACGGGAAATACAATTATGATAAAAATTGTAAACATACACATTATCATGTTGGTGAAATGAAATGCGAGAACGAGAGAACTGTCCTTTTGATAATGCCAACTTTGCGCAACATGGTTGCATGCATAACTTGGTGGCGCAAAACCTCGATTTTGGCAAAATTGTGCGCGAAAACTACTCCCAATCAATGTGGTTATATCAGAAAAAATTACTTCGTACGATACATATCATATACATAATAAATTATGATTGACATCTCAGCATAACACATTCAATATGTAATTACTAGAATTAGGGCGAAAATGGCATCGAAACGAAAGCATAAAAGCGGTTCAAAGCTCCCAAACACCAGTATTAAAACAAATAATATACTTTTCAACAAATATCCCATTGATATATTCTCAATATTCGATCACATCCATTTAATTCAACGACTTGACCTTTTTTTGGCAATGTGTGAGTTGAAAATGTATTGCATTTGAATAAAATTTGGGAAAAATTCATTGGAAGTCGAAATTGAACGTTATTGAGCATCAACTACCTTAAGTACAACTTTCTCTGCCACTCCGGAGGAAAAAGCGGCCCAACCAATGGTATTTTTAAATTCTTTGGAGTCTGTTGAGCATTCTATTAGAACACACTACCATCGTCAGATCACCCATTCAGTGTGAAAAAAATCTATATAGTCGAAAAACCATGAAAAAATGACAACTCTCGACCACACATAATTTTCTCCTGAAACAGGGACTGGTTGGGCTCCCAACTTGGGAGTTGTAATTTCTCTTCGTTAAATTGAAGAACTCGAGGCGGGCTAACGTTTAAGCGAAAAAAAATGTGACTTGACCCCCCCCCCCCCCCCGTAAAAATGAGATTTTTCACTTTTTATACTTTGAACCCATATATGAGGGCCTGAAAGGGCCCGGATGGGTTGGATTATCTATCCAACCATGCATATAGTTTTGAAAGTTTGCACCACACTTCTCATAGTGAAAAATGTCAAAAAAGTGCTATAGCCAATTATCCGCAAAATGTCGACCACTCTAATTTTCAATCAGGTGGGGAAGGTCACCCTAATTTTTTAGCTTTGCGAGTTTTTGACAGTAAGAAGTTTATGCACCAAGCTTGAGCGAAATCGGAGAGGTGAAATCAGAATTTTGTCCCGTTTGGTGTGGAATCGTCGAATAGCAAAGTGATTCCTTATGAATCATTTTTAAGAGACTTCTATGTAAACCAACCTCTTGTCCTAAATCCATTTGAACCAACAATAAGCCTTTGTGTACGCGGTTGAACAATGATACAGTCTCTGTTTCTCAAATAACTTTATTCATCGCTTGAAATATGCGTAAAATCTCCGAAAGGTAATTGAAGCCATATGTACAGCAACACATAGGGTTAATCAAAATCTTCTATATTTCGCTTGCAAATGCAAACCTCACACACAGAAATTAACTTTGAAAGTATTAAGATATCTGTAGAATAAATGGTTTCTGTTTTCTGTTAAATATATATATAAATTGCACTGTATCTCTTAAGTTTACCCACTGTTGATAGGTTTCATACTTTTTATGCAAACTCTACAGATACAGTACAATTTACATACACATGTTTATGTATATTAGGGTGTTTTCGGTATTAAATAAACAGAAAATGGTAGTTTAAGTTTGATAGAGCAGAGAATTTGGAATCGATTTCATATATTTTTGTTCGGAATCAGTCCAAGATGCCACTTCCCACAAGCAAAACAAATGTTCGTCGAATTTTGAGGTTATATCACTATTCGCTGAAACTTATCTGACATTTTCCACTTTTTTCGATTCATTCTCACTACCAGAGATGAATTCTCAATGCAAACATTTATTTTCACGTAATTTTCATTGGAAAAAGTGGCCAAATAGTCGAAAATTCACACAAATTGTATTGCCTCTTTGACCGGTTCTTCAATCATAGAAAAAACACCGACAAACTAATTTTTTTCACAAAAATTCATTCAATGGGTTTGAAATACACGACAAATTATCTAAATCCACTAAAATATCCAATCGAACAAGGCCAGGAAGGCCAAATTGCAGCAAAACCAAAACGTAAACAAAAACGAGCTGTCATTATGAAATTCGGGCTTAGTTTGATGTTTGACAAGACCAAAATACATCTGCGCGAATCACTGCGTGCGAATTGACTGTGATTCATTCGCACAAGTGCATTGGTAGCCCTTCAAAATGTCAAGGAAGCCCAGATTTCATGATGACAACTCATTTTGTTTACGTTTTAGTTTTGCTGCAATTTGGCCTTCCTGGTTTTGTTCGATTGGATATTTTAGTGCATTTAGATAATTTATCGTCTATTCCGTGTTTTTCCTATGACTGAAGAACCGGTCAAAGAGGCAATACAATTTGTGTGAATTTTCGACTATTTGGCCACTTATTCCAATATAAATTACGTGAAAATAAATGGCAGTGAGATTGAATCGAAAAAAGTGGAAAATATCAGATTAGTTTCAGCGAATAGTGATATAACCTCAAAATTCGACGAACATTTGTTTTGCTTGTGGGAAGTGGCATCTTGGACTGATTCCGAACAAAAATATATGAAATCGATTCCAAATTCTCTGCTCTATCAAACTTAAACTACCATTTTCTGTTTATTTAATACCGAAAACACCCTAATGTATATTATACAGAAAACCTACAAATCCATTTATTCTACAGATATCTTGAACATTTTGAAGTTAATTTTTGTCCGTGCTTTTTTAAGTATATTAAAATTCTGTTAAATTTTTCCATAGAAATTTAGATTGTTAAACTAAAATGTAGTAGAGTATTTGTGTCAATTTTTATTTGGGTTGGCTTTCTTGGTCTCAAGTGAAATGGTATGAAAAAAATGAATAATAGCACATAAAATGCAAATTCATCGATAAATATCGGAACCGATATGTTCTAGAAATCATCATACTCATTTTTCATCATCGACAATGCATTCATTAAAAGAAGATTTATCTGAGTTCCCCAGGACAAAATAAACAACCCCAGCAAGAGAATACGCCAATTTTCAGAACATCATCAATACTGATTATGTTAAAATTGCATAACCACACATTTTCTTTACGGTTCACTCTATTCTCCAAAATAGGTTTTTCGAATTATTCTGTTTTTGAGCTCTGTTGTTGTTCATGATGTCCAAATCCAACGCCTAAGTACACTCAATTATTTCATCTGCATGACAAATCAATTCACACATGATAAATGTTCATAAAGCACGCCAAGAAATGCTAGCCATAATAATTCATTTTCATCAAAATCCAATGAAAAACTCAACGAAAATTAAAAACGTCATCAGCAAAAAAAAAAATATTTGAAAGTTTTCTTTTGTTATTGTGCAACAGAAAATCAAGTATCCGACACAAAATTTGCATCAACTTACTTCTAGTCAATAAGCAGTTGGCAGCGAAGATTTTTACTGAGCGTGTACAGTGTACACGTTTTCCCAGCTTCTAAATCATACCCAACGACTAAAAATGTTCGTTCGATTATAGCAATGGAAGGGGATCGAGCTGAGTGGCGAAAACAGCATGCTAGTGGCGGCAGCTTCACGTACACTCAGAATGAATTGCACTTTGTTATAAGAAATAAACAAGCGAACAAAAAACTTCTCCTCGATCTTGATTTCTCGTTTTTATAATTAATGATTGTTGTGTTAAATGAAGCACGGCTTTGCGTTAGTTTGCGTCACTGTCACTTGTCGGGATAGTAGAATTTATTTGTCCTTAAATAGCAAGCGCTGTACATAATGCAGGCATATTCACCCAACAATTTCAGAATGACTAACCAGTTCATTGGACTAAAAATGTCAGCTATAAAACAACGAGTCATAATAATGAAGAAGAAGTAGAAGAAGAAGACGATCCAGCCAGCCAGCATTGGGACGAATAAGGAAAAATTCAGCCAAATTTGGAATGAAACGATGGAGAAAAAACCCGTATTCAGTGTTTTTAAACAAAAACAGCTTACTTTGCGGTTCGCGACGACGATACCAACCCATAATTGAAGTCCCAAACAGAAAATACAAACACAAATAAGCTCCATCTCACTACTCCCAACACAACAAACAAAATTTTTAGTTGTTTTCTTCGCGTGCCATTTGCATTTGCAAAGTCTTTCATGCACATTAAGATAAGCAAACTTCACCATAAACTTTTTGGAGAACCTCTAGAAAAAGGGTAAAATGAAATTGAATAAAAAAAACATAAGCAAAAAAAATTAAGTAGGAAAGGAACAGTCAACAGATTGGCATGAAATGGGAATTGCTGTTATGTATTGAAGAATATTTGCGTCATGAATTAGATTTCGTCGAATATGGTTTTATAAATTATGTTACCAAACTCAATCCTCGCATCAGCTCCGAAACGGATGGAGTGGAGCAAGCAACCAACAAAAAAGAGAGACCACACGAGCCACGATTGCGAGGCGTTCTTTTTCTATATAGTTTGCAAGCTACATTCATAGACATCACGTTAAATTTTTTGCTTTAAATTTCAGATGAATACGTGTCTTGATCAAAACTTCTTCTCCTCTTCGGCTACAGAAATCAGCAATGAAAACATGCGAGTAAACATCCAGTTGTAAGAATGAAAAGAACGCCAAAGACAGTGTTAGAGGCGAGCGCCGAAGGAATTTGTATGCATGAATTCGAACGTGATGCGGCAACTTTATCTTCGCTTCAATCGCTTTTTCGTGTTTTATGTCTTTTTTCGCCAGTGCTTGTTGTTTTTTTCTGTTATCATTGTTGTTGGCGGTGTTGAGGAAAACCGCTTTCTTTTAGTGGTTTTCCTCTCTGGCACGTAGCTTGGTTTCATTTGTCGATGTGCTCACTTTCTATCATGTTACGGTCATAAAAACGAACCAAATTCAATTTTCATTAAGAAAAATCTCACACTTAGCGCAACCATCAGCGTCACATTCCACCGATGTTTGCATATCAATCTCAGAATGGATAATGTCCCACGTGAATAAATAAGATCCACGGTTCCTTTACACTTTCCATAGTTTCCTTTCCATATATTACACGGAGCATATGGATTGATCGATTTTATGCGTTTTCAATTTTATGCGGCACATCTATAGTGCTGAGTTATAACTGTCAAACTACCAGCAGCGCCATCGGTCATCACGTGCATCGAGTACATTCAACACTCAAATTGGTACTCACACTGGAGGAAAAACGGTTGATATTTTCTTTGAAGTGCGTTCAAGCCCGTGATATGAAACTATCTGAATAACATTTTGTATTAAGCGGTAGTGTGGCGCTATAGTTGCAATTGATTCACTTTTCATAGGGTCGAATACGAAAAAATACGTTCGTAAAACTATCTTTTCCATATTCCGTAATTCTACTGCTTTTATAAAAATGTCAATTCAAACCCTCGAATTACTGAACATCATGTATTTTTGAAAAGGTCAAGACCTAGATGTAGAATCGATTTTACTTCAATTAACCTCACTAAAGATGGCTGATAATATATGCATTTTTTAATTTCAATGATATCAATGCTTTTTCTCGTATTTTCATATGTGTGAATTTTTTCAATTAGCTGTTGAGATATACCGTTAAACAATTCTGGGCAAGCCAAATTTTGCAAATAATATGCTTCTGTGCATTGTGTGGACGATATTTTGACATAAACAATTGCGATATTTTGACATAAATAGTCAGAGTATGTGGAGAAGTTCTGCATTCAAATGGTGTAAACATTTACTGTATACATAATACATAAGTTCAATTTTCATTCCGATATATTTGATCGTTGAGTACAGAAACTTGCGTCGCAATAACATAAAAAACAATAATATCTAGCATTTTGTTTTCTAGGAAAGTATCATTCAAACGGAAAAATAAAACAAAAATTGGGGAAATTTGGTGCTAGTCAGATGATGAAATTCTTTGTATATATATATATAAATCATTTATGGAAAAAATGTCATTTTGATCGATCCACAGACTAAACACAATATTTATTGGGAGATTTCGTTATATCTTTGAGCTTATTCTTTTTTGAACCGTGAAGATAATATTCATAAGTTCAAGCTCAATAGAATATTGTTTGTTGATTTGACCCGAACGTCGGATTAACAACGTCGTGATTTGTTCCACTTCAATTCATCTTTTTTGTGGTGTAAATCCACAAATTATGATTAATTTTCAGTTCAAGAAGAACGGAAATAAGCGCTTGGGATGAGATACTTGAGTTTATACCATTATCAAAACATACAAAAAAACGCCACTTAGTTTAATGCAAGCTACCCTAACAAACACAATACCTAGGGGCTTCACGCGATTTTGCAGAACACAAATAACTCTGAAAAAATAAAAATAATAGTGAATCAAACCTTCAACCGAAAATTTGAACCACTTTTGAAGGTTTTTGGTGGATAACGATGAATATTGGAACATTTTTTGACGATACAATCTGCACAAATTTACTGGTATGCACGTCAATCTCAAATATCTATGTATATTCAATAATATTCATTAGACTGTAATGACAAAAAATGTTCCAATATTCACCGTTATCTACCAAAACCAATCAAATTTACGGTTGAAGGATTGATTCACTATTAATTTTATTTTTCATTCGTATACACATAAATTTGACATATCTATGTATATTCAGTAATATTCATTTGTCGTTCACGATGAATATTGTTGAATATACATGGATATTTCGGATTTACATGCATACCATTGAATTTCTAAGTTACTTCTTGATGCGTGCGGATATAAAAGATGAAAAAAATGATTTTTCCCCCTAGTAATACATTCACTGTAAAACCTCTGGAACATTTCATCATCATTAGAATACAGTGAATTTCCCATAAGCATCCCTGGTTATTATTTATTACAATTTTCACTTAATATATATACAAGTAATATCTTCCATTCGCATGGTGCTATATGGAGTGTGGGTATCGCCCAAATTTTTAATAATTATGAGAAGCATTTTACCTAAAGTGTACAGCACTTTGCCTGAATTTTGCAACCGCAACCCGCAAAAATAAGGATATATGAACGGTGCGAGTTTAATATATTGTTTAACCATGACTTGTCTAAATTTCGATGAGAATATAACGCATAAAGCCAACTAAGCAATAAATCAGCACGGAACCACGAAGGAAAAATAACAAGTGAAAAAAAAAATTATTTAGAAAAACATAATGGCAGCAACTTGATACCATCAAGGCAAGACCGAAAATGGATATACGTTCTTGTATGAGTGATTTTTTGTATGAAGGCTGCAATATCCAACACCATAAGAGGAATGCTAAACTAATTTCGATGTTGTTTGTATGAGATAGTAGATTGAATTTTTCCGAATATTCACCAAAATATGGACAACAATCGCGTAGACTCACCGTTTTTGCGACATTTTATATTAAAAGTATGGTTTGGGTTCCTTTGAATCCATGAACGGGACCCGGGTTAATGGGTTAGAAGTTTCTTCTTGAACTGACAAGCAGCGGTCACGGGTATTCAAATTAGAACTATTTCAGTCATATGGGATCAAATAATCTACATTGTTAGCTTTGGTATCGTTCCTTGTTGAAATCAGGCTCCTAACAATAGATTATTTAATTCAATATGCGGAACTACCAGGTATATACTGTAAAATCGAAAGGAGAGACCTTAACAAGAAGTTTTTTTGTCCAAAGTACTCCAGTGGATTGCATGACACTCAAATTCACGCGAATTAATTCAATCAAATGGAGCACATGCTATCTAGGTAATCATAATTTGAGGCATTCACATGAATATATTTTCCCACTTTTTCAATGGTCAGTATGTCCGAGAAGGGTGCACCAGTAAGGTCCAGGAAATTATTGAAATTTTTTTCGGTGGAGAAAAATCCTTGGAAATTGAATCTATAAAGTAGACAATTTCTGGCACAAGAAAAATAGAACAAAACAAAATTGGTTCAATACTTTTCCTAGTAGTATAACATAAAAATATGAACTGTCTTCGCTTCAAATGAGAATTGTATATTTATAACCAAAAGTGAAAATCAACACAAACATCGGCAGTGTTCTGTAAAATACTTGCTAGAGAAAAACAGAAATCTTTTCAAATTTCCGTTTGATGAAAAATTGATTATGATTTTCATTTTATATCAAGCTAAAACAAACAATTCGATTGAAACCCACTGATTCGGTCGTCGTTCTTCCATTCTTGCCTAGGTACACAAAGAATTTGAAATAAACTGAATTTTCGATTAGGTTTATTCTACTAGGATGTGAATGAGTGTTTTGAGGCCATTTCTTTTATGTAAGTTCATGCTTTTGGAGCATTCAGTCATATCCATTCAGTTGTAACGCTATGGAAACAGAGGGGAAATTCTTGTGGTATGTGATGGTTGAGATAATGGTACAAATTTGTAGTATACAAAGTATATGTTCTTCATTAGTAAACGAACAAGAACGATATTATAGTTATGGCGTTTCACTTTTTCATCGCGCTTCAATTAATTTTTATTCCAATCCTTACTCAGTTTTATGTCCATTAACAGCCAATTTGTGAAATACTTGTCATGAATAACAATCCCTTATCATTGACTCAATCTCTTGGTCAATGAATATTTAACATATGCCAGAGTATTTTAATTGTTGAGTACTGTTTGCTCCCTCCGCTCATTTCATTCTGAGAGTTTCATGATTTTTATTTTGCAAAAATTTCGAAGGTACTTTCAATTATTATAACCGACAAATTGAATGGAAAAAAATATGAAAAACACACAAAAATTACATTCACAGTTTGATTGTTTGAACTTGTCTATCGATAACAAGACTATATAACCTTCAATGAATACTTTTTGAGGCAACAACTCAGACATCTGAATTTATGTTTCATCATGGAGTCTTATACATTCACACGAGCCCACACTTTTCTCTGTCTAAAAAAGGTTATCTGTGGGACTGTGATAACCTTTCATTTTTCATCTAAATTTATTGCCCGTTTGAAATGACGTTGTGAGCAGTCATTTGGTAAAATTATAGCGGATTCAGTTTGAATTGTACCATTTGTAAGCTATGACTTAGATGGTTCTAGATCATTAATACAGACACTGCGGTGGATTTAGCCAAACTGTCGGCTTGACTTCGATGCTGTTAATAATGATTTCAGAACAAGGAAACTAGTGATCCGTTGAATGCGCAAGTACTGATGTTGAAAACATTTAAACTTTTGGAGTCAATGAATCAATGTAGTCGGTTTTAGCCTTCTTTCGTTTTGTTGCACTTGCCAAACATATAGAGAGTGCCAACTCGATATATGTTTGTGTAATGAATCTCGCTCATAGAAGAAATGGAAAATGTAATTTGACATAAAACGTTCGACTGTGCAATATGCAATTGTCTTCATTCTCCTTTTTTTGATTAATTTTATTTGCATGAAATTCAACCTCTCCAAATTACACTTCGGAAGTTTCTTCAATTTCATCCTTAGCATGTTGTACGTTTCGTATACAGTTCCGGATTCCATTTAAGATTATCTCTACGCGGCGATCCAGGGCGTTCAAATGTGGTTCCCAGAGTATTGGTGCTGGAAATTAAGTTATAGAATATTAATTATTAAGAATTTGAACTACCAAATTGTGGTCGATTAAAATACACACCAATGGGATCATTGCTCATCGCATTTTTCAATGATTTTGATAACGGTTCGTTGCCATTGTGAATATCCAACAAAGTCTTCAATGTGGATGAGCGTATTTGACAGCAATGTAATAGTGGTGCCAGAATGCTCATTTCATCGATAAATGCTTTGCCAAATCCACGGCCATGATCCAAATGAATGGTAAATGAATCGTTGAACATACGAAACGTTTCATAATGATGACGATCCATGTTGCCTAGGAATGAACCATAGAAGAAACAATAAAATTCAATTAAAATTAATGAAACTTTAGGGCCAATCTCAAAATGACCAATTTACCCATGAGAAAGTCAAAAATTGACATATCAATCAGATCGAGTAATCTTCTTCCTTCATCATAAGGCGGGTCTCGTCGAACCTTCTCGCAATATTTATTATCACTTTCCCATTGGGCTTTCTTCTTTCTGCTATAGGATCGTCTCCATGGATGGCGCCAAATTTTTCGCTCACTTTCCTCTGGCAAAAAAGCGGCAAACGAACCTTCCAACGTATCCGGCTGACCGCAAATTGCATGGCTTGTATCACAGTAATATGAACACTTTCCATGAAAACATAAATTATTTGCGGGTGAAATAAACGATGTCTTCATTAATTCAGCATCTGTCTTCTGAAAAATTTCACTCGTTATATTCAATAGGCGCCCGGTAACAGGCACAGCTCGTCGAAATCCCAATAACCGATCCAAATGGAATGCAGCTATCTCTGCTGTGTGACGCTCAAAATCCGAAAAATAAAAATGATTCGGAAGTGTTTGTTGCTCACGCGGAAATCGCATTGGTTTAAATAATGCTTTCATCTTATTTTGATAAGTTATCACCAGTTTTAGTTGGGTACCACCCGTTTTCTGTTCAACGTGCAAAATTGGCTGTGTTGCCATGTCTTTAAGTAGTTCACTAACAATTTTTGCATTTTCTTCACTATACATATCGAATCTAGTGATATGACGATGAAATCGATTCAAACTGCTTCCATTTTTTATGATAATCAACCGAAGTTCATTGAAATTGTTTCGATTTTGAGCCGCCTTTGATATCGACGATGATGAAACTATAACATCTGCATATTTATCATATTGACTAGCATCGAGCGGTTCTATCGTCAAAACTTGTAAGTCATTGAATGAATCATGTGCTTTAATTGAAACATTGATATCTGGTGATCCGCTGTTTTTGACGATTGTGTGCCACCAATCTTGGATTTCATGTTTTGTGTCAACATGTCCAAGAAAACTTTTATGATTTAAATTCAAATTCAGCTGAAAAACTAAAAGAATTAAAATTACAGCGCACACCAAGGAATAACCAATGAAAGTGATGAAACGAATTCTTAATTTTGGCTTAAATAACGACTTCATGATATTTTTCGACACGTTTCATTAAGTTAATAAGTTATTTTCAGTTTTAATTAATCAATTTCAGTGTATCACGACAGACTATTTCTCGGTTAATGCTAATATTTATTCGGTCGAGGACAATTGAATCACAAACAATAACTTTTTTTAATTACACTTTGTCAATTTTTCAATCTACCAATAACACAAAATTGAATTTACAATTGTAGTGTAATCCGAGTTTTGAAAAAAAATGATTGCCCTTGCGTTCAACGTAAATCAATTTCGGATTATTATTCATATGTATTCTCAATGGAATATAAATTGGAATATATATAGAGACTTCATATTCGCAACTCATATATGCTTGAACACTATCACAAAACTCGATCTATATGGCGTAGGATTTCGGTCGTTTAAAGTTTTCAATGATAGATACAGTGTGTAGTGTTTCAATCTGGTTGAACACTTTCGTTATTTTTTTCAACAGCACGAGTCCCGTTATCTTCAATTAATTAAAAGAAAACAAAATAGTTTGAAATGCACCTTTCAAGAAAAAAAAATATTTTAAATCTAAACTGTAATCATTTTCGATGCACGGTTCATTTCTTCTTGAATGTACAGCAGTTCATTGTTCAATACGAAACGATTCGTAATAAAGGCTCGAAAAATTGCGATAAATTTTTTAGTAAAACTAAAGCTAAATAGCTAAACAGCTATGGTAAGTGCCAGGGGTCGCGACCGAGACTTTTTCGGGAAAAATTTTGTTTTCTCAGAATTTGATGAAAATTCACACTTTTGTGTGAATATATATGCTACAAAATGCCTCACTTCCGAGGTAAATTGTTTTTTCCTTTCGGTCTGAAACATATAAATCCAAAGTTTCATCAAATTCTGAGAAAAAACGATTTTGTCCGAAAAAGTCCCAGTTGCGACCCCTGGTAAATACACATATTGTACATGCATCTAGTATGATTCCAGCTAAAACCATATTTTCTCGGACGTCATGCATTTTGTAGCAGATGTATTTACACAAAAGTGCAATGATGACAATGCTGAAAAACTGAAATGCAAACATGTACAGAATGATATGGTAAATTTGATGTATTCTGCAAACAAACACCGACCTAATGTGTTCGTTTTACTGAGACGGTCGAATATAAACATATTTTTGATGATGTATTTAAAAAAAATTAAAATCTAATTGTTGAATTGGAAAAAATTATCATTTGATTTTTTCGTAATTTGAATTAATTTTGCGGTAGGCTGTGACTGACGGAGAGACACTTGACGGAAGATTGACATCTCACCACAGGCAACATTCTGACAAAAAATAATGGCCATATACAGACGTGTGCAAGGAGGGGGGTCTCCGGTCTTACCTCCCATCTAGGATTTGAAAACACAACCCCTGCACCAAGCTAACAAAACAAAGTAAAACACGAATTTGCGATGAGCGCATTCAGTGAAGTTCATTTCAATTCTTTACGTCGTTAGACGCACTCATGAACGCGACTAATTGAACGCATCAACAATGTTCCGTAATGAAAGAAACATTTTTTACATATAAAATTGATGTTTATCACGTGCTACGCTCTCACAAAAATCAATTTTGCACATTCGTGACATTTTTATTTTTTTTT
>NW_022601391.1:3557039-3581579 GCF_009176505.1 Sitodiplosis mosellana | reverse complement strand
CATTGTGTGTTTAAGGAGCCACTTTATTCCCATGGCTCCTGAAACACATTTAAGCTCACTTTGTAGGAAGCGAACGTAAATAATGAGATGGATCATAAAATTGAATTAATTGATTTTAAAAATCATTTGAAATCAGCAAATCTAAAGAAAACTTAGATAAATTTGTCCATGTTGGAAATATTTTTCTGAATTTGATAATGTGGATGTGTCATCCAAATCATTCATTGCATTTAAATAGAAAAGAAAGAAACAAAATATTTTTACACACATATTTATTTTCCACTTGATTTTATCTTTTTTATTCACTCCATGAATAATATACGTTCACGAAAATACGTTGTCTTTTTCAAAAATAGTCGTTCAAATTCAACAAGTCGTTCTACGAAGGTGCACTTAAGACTGTATAATGGCGTGTATTTAATTTGTACTTTATTCTGACAGCCCCGTTGTAATTGATGATGACAGTTCGGTTTCACCGCTCTGGTCAGACGCTTAGATGCAGGACCTTCGTTTGAAAATCGGAGACCCCCATCGAGCGATTTTGACTATTTTACACTAGATAGAATCGATTTTCAAAAACGAGGACCTTATTTTAGTAGGGGAGTGGGAGGCTATTCGGATCACTTTTTGAAAATCAGCCATATCGTCTTGAAAATGACCACGAATTGCCACAATTTATATATGGTTGGAAAGCTATTCTCTTAAGCTACCTTTAACATAAATAAACTTTTTGTGTTGGATGTCCTGGTAGTGAGATATGGGCCTATGTTTGGACGACCTTTATAAGAATGCACACCAAAACAGTATTTCCAAGAATTCGAGTTCATTTTCTGATATTTCAACAGTTTTATTGACACTTTTACACTATAGTTTTGATGCTAATACAAAGACAACACCAAATTCGAAATTTTGTGACGACGAAATATTTCGGCAAATGAGTTCAAAACACAACTTCGCCGATTTGCTGCACACAGTCCACTGAATGTATAATCATGTAGGTCGCCAAATATGCGGCTCACAACAACACACATTTAATGGCAGTTCTACGTGTCATGGTGTCTGTACCGTTTTGGAGATATGTAGAGTGATCCGGTTTGCCCCCTGATCCGAATAGCCCCTCTCTTCCCTACATTGTACAGTGCATTAGTGTATTAGACTACTTACATTTTTGCATTTTCTACTAATACTGATTTTACATGGATTTGTGATTCAAATTTGTTAACGGAATACATTCAAACCGAATGGGATCGGTTATCAGCTGTATATACGTCTATCTGATGATACGAAGTCGTATTCGAATGGTCACAGTGATGAGAATTTGAGTCACGAGTACACGTAAAGTAGATTATGGACAGAATTACAGAAACATATGAAGTATTCATTTGCGTATTACACTCGATTCTACGAGTTAATTAGCTGTACTTCTGTTTTGTCTCTTTTCTAAGCTACGATCTCACAAATGTCTATTATAATTTAAACAACAATTGATCTGAAAGCATATGTAATTTTGTATTTCTGTCGAAGTTTGATTATACTTTTCAAGCCAAACGAAAAAAAAGACAATAAATAAATCATTTTTTTAGTTTTGTGTAGCTAGTATGTGAGTTTGCCTTATCTTGCTCGTACGCATATGTAATCATTACGATGACTTATGTTTCTGTGTATTTGATTTATGCATTGATAATAATAAATCAAAGGGTAACCCAGTTCGTATTCACAATTTCGTTTGAGATCAGCTTACAGGTGACTCATGTCACTGTTGATTTTTGCTTCATAACTCATTCGCATTAATGCTAGTAATCCATTTACTAACAATATTAAAATTGGCTTATGGTCAACAGCTTGATGATTAATTTT
Source organism: Sitodiplosis mosellana (assembly GCF_009176505.1). NCBI lineage: Eukaryota > Metazoa > Arthropoda > Insecta > Diptera > Cecidomyiidae > Sitodiplosis > Sitodiplosis mosellana. The sequence goes on along the minus strand of NW_022601391.1, from coordinate 3,579,722 downwards.
GAGTATTAAAGTAAAAGCATATGAAAATGATGCTTTCCAAAGATTATATCCCAAAAATTCATTTCAGGAAAAATGAATAATTATACATAAATACTTTCAGTTAGGTATCAAGATAAGAAGATTACGGAATTTCATCCCGCCAATGAGAACGATCCTCTTCCTATAGAGAGATTATGAAAATTATCCTGAGACTATTTGATTACAATGATTCGGATTATTTTGCATGTTTTTGTCTCATTCGAAATGATAGCCGCGTTCTTATTGTGATAGCATATGAATGAAACGATATTCAATTCGTTAATATTTTTACGACAAATCTATAATACAAAATCAGGCCAAAAAGGTAAAGCAATTGGATAGTGCTGTAGATTTTTGTACCACATATGTTACAATAATAATATGCGTTTTTTGAAAATTCTTTCGAACCAAATTGTACGCTTGGCATTTGCTTGCTATTGAAAGTATAATTGAATCAGTAACCACAAAATTCATGGGAGAAAAGAGGATGGAAAAGATTTCAAAAGCCAAATTACTTCCTAGACCGAAAACAGCAATGCAGTATAGAAGAAAAGATACAAAAGTTACCGAAAATTGGACATGTACCATATTTGTGGGAGATTTTGTGCTCACCACATGTCTTTTCGTTTTGAATACAAAGAGATTTTAAAAACCAATATATCGATGTGAGTTCACTCGGTTCAATATTGAGAAACGAAAAAAATAAAACAAATTGTTTTTGATCATTTTTTGATTGTGGATTTTGTGGTTTCAGTTGAATGTAAATGTCACTTTGCAGACAAAATAACAGTCGATATATATTCATTTCAGGTTGTATCGAGAAAAAAAACAATTTGAGGTCGCACAAAAAATGTTCCAATCATCAAATCCTCTGAATATTGTTGCGTTAAGTTTGGAACGGATGTGAGAGAACGGAGACTTGAATTGAACAAAATTAAATGCAATTATAAAAATTAAACTGTCAAATGTGTGCAAACAAACGACAAACTTTCGTTATGCAGAACAGTTTGCAAACCAACCAACCAACCAAACCACCAACAAAGAATAGAAATAATGGACAAATGATCGAAACACATCGCAACTGCATAACCTAATAGACCCCAAAGTTTCTAGAGCAAATGGGGTGCGAGTTTTGTTCGTGCTTGCTTGCACATATATAAATATCGAACCGTACATACATGGTGGGTGCATGGGTTTATTTTACACAATATATGGAGCAACCCGTTTTCAACATAATCTCAGAATATTCCTTGATAATACCAGTTATTTAGTTCAACAGCACAGTTCTCATTCATAGAAATAGTCTTATTCCATCAGCCAGAGCATGTCAGTTTTGTCAGTTGTAATATTAAATAATAATATATTCTATGAGTGCGCACTGCGCAGGCATATGAGCCCAATACAAACTAATGTTAATATTAAGTTTGATTCGCATTCTTATGCTCACTAACGATACTAATATGCCGAAACGAATTTGTATACACATATTCTCTATCTATTTATTCGCTCAATCACTATATGTATTTCATTCAAATGTGAAAGAAGTAGAGTTAAGCGAATCTTAAAGTCTAAACTGCTTTGCTATAAGTTTCTTCTCAAGTGCTACTTTTTTTCATTCCATAAATTCAGTAGATCATTTTTTTTCTCTATCAAACCATATGTAATTGAAATTTATCCTGTTTTTCCCACTTTCATGAAATAATACGGTTGAAAAATGAAAAATAAATTACTCTAAAATACTTCGGATATCCACCACATAGCACGCCATTCAGCGTGTTTGCGCTTATATAAAACAAGATTTGGTGTATACCATATACCATATCAATTTCGAATGTCACGTTACACCATTTGTTTCTGTTCTGTATTTCTGTTTGCTATTTAACGCTCGACTGCACGTCACATATTGTCAATCATTTACGTCGGCCAGCGTTACAAATCAAATTTTAAAATTGCATATTAAATGAGCTCTCTCTCTCGCTCTCTCTCTCTTTCTTCATGGAATAGAAAATCTGCAATATTATTATAAGATAATCGCCAGTTCATGCATTGCTGTTATGTATTAAACATTAAAGCAGCGATGCATGTCTCTGAAAGCAATATGATATAATGTCATTTATCAATTTATCATGCTCAGAACGAAGTATTCGAAAACTGGTAAATACATAATGTCCAACACAAATGAAAGCCAGTGAAATTGAAGGTAGTGGATCGTCGCAAATTAGAAGTAGTTTGTTTTCCAACTTCACTTCTAATTTCCGCACCCGTTTTGTGTGGAATACAATTTCATTAATCTTCGAAACATCGCTTCTAATTTGTGAATGATTCTCATTTGTGAGGTTTCACTGTACTAGGATTGCTGAAACTTTGACAGTAAGCCTATTTTCATACTCAATAATATCGATTGCATTTTTTCATAGATCAAAAGTTTTAAGAGAGAACTTTTGGTAAAACTTTTTTGTGGTAAAATCGTATCAATGCCGTTATTTGGGCATTTTGTTCCAATGGATTGGTCACATAGAAGTTTTGACCAAAACCGTTGTTGAGAACAAAGTGTCTTTAGCCAACTTTTTACATGAAAAAAGGAGACAAATTGAATCTTAGTTGGTATTCGGAATGCGGATTTTCTTCGATTATTTTGTTGATTGTTGGGAAGATATCATGATTGTATCAAGAGAAACCGAACTAGTTAGGATTCCTAACTTAAGATGAAAGCGTAATGCAATTTTGTAGTGATGATTCTCTTTTTGATCAAATACGAATTGAAGGATTTTTGCTAATACTCATGGCGAAAATACACTGAATTTAGAAACATTGATGCTATATTCGCAAGCAAATGAATTGGAAGTATAGAGTATAGTGATTCGGCTCTGTAACCGACAATATTGCCGTCATTCGCAGGAACAACGCTTCAAACCCAAAGAGGCATGTTACTGTACATGTGTCTCCAAACAATGATGACCCTAACTTGGTTATGCAATGGTTTTTCAAGTATGCAGCAATCGGGAAGAGGAATTCCGAATACAGGAGAAAAGAAGAGAGACCGAAATTTTTTGTGGAAAATAACATCGCATGGAAAACAGAATTGTGCACAAAAAATAAAACAAAAGGATTAAAGGCATGCAAAACAAATGTTCGCAAACACACATTAAATAAATTAGTAGAGCAAAACAGTGTAAAAAAGTAGATAAAAGAGTCGGTTCGGTCGAAAGAAATGGAAAATGATGACAAGAAGAACTGAAACAGATTGTTTAACGGAAGAGAAAAAAAACGGAGCAGAAACCACAGAGGGTTAATAACATTGAAGAGAAAAAAAATCAGACTAAACGCGAAAAAAAAATTAAACCATTCACGTTACAATCTCCCGGCTGTTATAGTTGAAGTTACAGCAGATAGTGTACTCTGGCAGAGTGTCTAGTATGCTCATGGTCGTCTGCAAAAAAAAGAGAAGTTTCCGGGCGAGCAGCAGATGAAGAGGAAAAAAATCTTCATTTGAAATTTGCACATATTGTGTTCCGCTAACTTTGCATAAATTAAACTAATTGGAAAAATCTCTCACCCGGCCGCCTTCATTTAGCTTGTTTATTACCCCCCCCCCCCCGAAAGTTTGTATACTATCCTCTAAATATTGGAGTTAACTGGAGCTAGCCCAAACCGTTCTGTTTTTCAAGCACAAATAGCTGCTATGTCTATATTTAATCGAAGAAAACTTTGATTATATTATGTAATAAGAAGCAGACTCTGGTTCGATTTGGTGGAGAAATGCAAAGAGCCACTTCTTCATCAAAGGATGAGGAAAAAAATTAGCCTATGCTGTACATTGATTACAGTTGAGAGCACACTTCCATCAATAGCGGAATAAATCTATCATAATTGGCCACAGTAGCAACCAAAAGTAAAATCGATATTTCATCGTGGAGGAACGAAGGATTGTATGTATGAGCAAGCGTAATGAATTTTCGAACTTGCGCTACTTTATTTGTAACCCTTAATCAGAATGGAAATGGAGATAGGTGCACGAGAAAAAGATGTGAACTGAGAGAAGCACACGACTATGAAACGCGTGGCATAAACATTCACACGAACAGTGCGAATATATAAATCGCGGTATTCTTAGTCGAAAATCCACTCAACACATATTCGAATAAGATTATCGTCTACTCTGACAATGTTGGGATGGGCGTCGATTGGTGCAGAGCATACGTAATTCAAAATGTGATTTTAAAGGGTGAATAATAGCACAATATTTGACTACTTTTTATAAATAGCGTCCAACGCCGAATTATATGAACAAACACTGAACGAATGCTGCGCACGAAGAAAGCAAGTGGAAAAAAAGGCAAATCATAAATTGTTGGAAATCCAGTAAATGGTCCGAGTACTCGGAATTCATAGAGAATCAGAGAATGAAAGAGCAACTCCACTCATTTGCTCGTTTCGTCCTTTATTTACACAGATTTTCAGGCCATATACTGTATGCAAATTATTGCCGCCGCCGCTGCTGCTGCTGATGCTGCTCATTCTATCAAATATTCGTCGCAATGCTATATACATTTTGCATGCGCTCCGACTGCAGCTTTCGTGGTTGCTGGTGCAAATAATTTGAATTCATTATGAGCCAGCATGAAGAGCGCTAAGTGCTGATTGTTTGTACACCAATTACATATTGTGATGAAATATTTCAAAGAAAATTAATGACATACACTCGCCCTACATTACTATCCAACCTAAACATTTGTCCTGCCGAAACTCTTCAGGGGGAAAGAATGACTTTTAAATCATCAACAAGTCTTTCTATAGCCCAAATTTAGGGTTGAGATTCATATGTCTATCGGAATTAAATCTATAATAAATTCAAAGACGATCTGATGGAAATTTCAATCATTCAACAGATGAAATCTTCAAAAGAGACACAATTTTGCCCATAAGAACATCTCGAATGAAAATGGTAAACCATTATATTGTTTTTCGGAAAATTAATCTCCCAACTAGCCGAGCATCACAACCAAATGGTCAGTTTGATTCTTTTGAAAAATCAATGACAATACCTATTTGAATTGGCCTCTGACATTCCCTGAATGTAAATAGAATTTCCAAAATTGCGTGCAACATATGGCATTATCCAAAAACATTTACACATTGTAATTAACGTCATCAAATTGAATGTAGCGAACTACGAAACATCTATCAACCAATGAAAATGTAATTAGATGAAATTGGCTGATTGCTATGGTGCGGGTCATTCATTTCACTCGAAAATCCAACTTTCATTTTCAAATATAATTCGATCTTCTTTTTTTGCGTTGTCGGCTCCCTTTCGAAACTGTATTCGGTTTATATGGAATGTAGAAGAGCTTGCGTGAGCTCAACCTTTTAATATGTTTATTTTAGGAGTATAAAAACATTCATGTGTAATTTTCAAAGTCGATTCATCTCAAACGAACTTCTTAGAAATCCAGTTCTTGATAAATTCCCCATTTAAAAAATTATATATAATTTGATACCGACATACGTAAAGAAGAACTAATTGTTAGCTATGGATATGGCCATATTTTGATCCAATTGTCGATTGGGAATGAATCTGAATTATTATAATATTTCAACAATTCATTTTTATGTAATCCGTTCGAATCATTCTGATGGCTGCACCAAAATCCGAATTTTTAAAGTAAAACCTAGGAATTCCCGTGAGCACCACCGTAATTGGAAATTTTGAGATGAAAAAGTGACAGGAGTTTTTGGGTGAACGATTCCAAAACGAGTTCCGACCGTTAATATTTGACTATTGCTAAGTGATAAATTTATTTCATTCAACTTATCCGTTATTTACCTATGCTCTGTTTGAAATTACGCAAACAGAATTCCTTCTTATAGTATGCAGATCCTTCAACTTACGAATGCATCTTAGGTTAGGTGTGCGCATAAAAGAAAAGAAGAGGTAGTCCAAAGATGAAAAGAGCGTTACATGAGGAATCCAAGGAGAAAGAGAGAGAGAGAGAAAGAGAGCGAGAGAAAATAAAACCGACAATATGTCCAATATGCCAGATAAACACCTTATTTGCAGCAATCATAAAACCAGAATGTTTGGGATTGGTAATCAAAATCCCATCTATATAAACGAATTTAATGTTTCATAATGATAGTGAAAAGATAATTTATGATAATTTTAAAATTGCAAATTAAGTGATTCAAATTAAAAAAGAACGTTTGTTCTGGACCATGTGGTATTCCATATGGGTATGTATGTTTATGAACCGCCAATCGTGCAAATGTATACGAAATTCGCTTTCCAAAAGTTTTGAAATTAAATATAAGATGTCATCTATTATTGAAAATTGTTTCAAGCGTTAGACATACCTCAAAATTCGGTATGTTCATTGAACATTTTGGAGCACCAGAACCGCTCATATTGTTAACTAAATTCGAAAGTGATAAATGGAACAACGCTTTAATAATCATACAATTAATATCAATGTGCGGACCATCTTAGATGCATTCTCTCTCTATGGCCCGTCACAAGGATTGATATTTATGCAGCCGTGTGTCGATAAGAAGTGAATGCACATATTATAACTTTTACACATTGCTCGAAACACTCGGAACGATGTTTCTTTTCGGCACATGGCTGCACAGTGCACAGTGCACAAGTATCATTCCATGTAACGGGCCTCAAAGAGTTGTTTTAAACATATTTAGGAAATTATATACTAACATATTCTTGGAGTTTCGTTCCTCGAAATTGACCACTCACGCAACTTGATCTTGAAAAAGAAAAATATGAGTACCATTAGAAAATGCGCATCTCGTTTTGCATCAATTTTGGTTTGCGTGTTCAATGTGATTATATATGATGAAAAAAGACGTTCGATATTTATTCATTTTTGCATTCGACACAAGAGCATCGTTCAGTCCCCGACAGCCCAATGCACAATGATGATATTCCTGCACATATTAAGTTAAGTTCACTATTCGTTTTTGTTATATTTTAAACGTTCGAGATTTATTTAATCATAGCAATTATGGACGATGCGGTTGAATGGAATGAGTTTCACTCTACGTACGTTCGAATTGAGTGTCTATATATCAGAGGCGAATAGGAATGTGAGAGGAATAATGCAATGAAATATTTGGATCCAAAGTGGTCCGAAAAATTTTCGAGCGGAATTTAGCAGAAAAAATGCGTCTATCAATTCAAATTGCGTATACAAAAAAATGGATGACTTCCAATTGGATCATTTGACCAGCTTCAAAGCGCCTATTTCACTGAATCTGGTAAACGCTATCTCACTCACTCCCTCTTATGTCCAATTTTTACGTGTACAAAGGTTAAAAGGATCTTGAAACGAATCCAAAAACGAAACGGAAAAAAGGAGAGTGGATAATATCAGGCACGGTCTGCGTATATTCTTGAGTAGCCATGCTAGCCATTGGGCAAAGTTCATGCTACTTTTAGCTGTACTCGCATAGTTTTGGAAATGTTTTGCTTTCAAAAGAGAATGATCAAAATATTTATACGTCATTTGAATAAAATTGATGCCAAGCTAAAAAAATGAGCGTGCGTCAATTTTCTCTGTCCAGTGTCTATATAAGGAGATATGTATTATTTTCACTGTATCAATATCACCTTTAGAGATGAAGCAGATAAAGTTGCGGTTTTTCATCATTGTTCTGGCGTTTCAATTGGGATTTGACAAATCGGCTGTCGTAAAAGTAAACGCACCAAGTATCGATAAGCTGAGGATATTTGGAAAATGAAAGGTACTGCATATTTTTCCATGTAATAAACCCAAATGATAATTATTGACCTGTATATAATAATGAATGGTATTTCTTTGCTTGATGTCAAATCAACTTCGATTCGTTTATTTATTTTTTATTTATGTAGGGGGCGTTGCTGCAGGTTGAGAATTGCTGCAGGTTGAGAAACGTCACTTTTTTTCACTATACGTGATGATACCGCCATCGCAATAGCTGTCAAAGTCTTAGTTTAATGCATGATCACTTTTGAGACTTCTTTCGACAGAACTGGCATTTGTTTTGATACACTTCCAATTCGACTGTGATTTTTTGTGCGAAAATTTTTTATCTCGTTTTTGCCAAGCGTTATAAATTGACATTTAGGATAAAAAAAGGAGTCGGGTAAGCGGTATTTTATAGTATTTTCATTTCTCTTTATGATTCAATATGAATTATGTGCATTTTGTGGTGTTGAAAAAAAAATTATGAGTCTCGGAGAAAATGTCTATAAAACTGCAGGTTGAGAAAGTGATTTTGCTGCAGGTTGAGAATAGGTGAATTTTAGCAAATTATGCATAAAAATGATTTAAGTATTGATTTCGTTTGTAAATCATCACTGAATCATCGTTGAAGTGCATATAAGTCATTTTAGCGTTTTTTTTTCTGGATATTTATTAAGTTTTATTTCGAAAACGAACATACCGACTCGAAGAAGGAAGATCGATTTTGGTACTTACTAAGAGTATCTTTTGACATTCAAATTTATTGTTAATGCATTATATAACAATAAAATCCTCATAACATTGAAAATATATCGCATTTATATCATTTATTTGCACGTATTATGCCATTTTTGAAAATTCTCAACCTGCAGCAAAAAAAATTTTTTCGCCATTTTCAGCACCTTCAGAAAGTTGACCATAAATTTTGTTTTTGAAAAGCAATCGCGGATGTTTCTTTGCCAAAATTATAGCTCTGGACATTATCTATCCAACGGTACCATACACTTTTGTAAATGTTAACTCCAGACAAAGTTATGACCAAATTATAAAGTGGTAGCCAACCTGCAGCAAAGTCCCCTATGTTTGATACATATTACTTTTCCGTACACAACGTGTCAAGGAAAAGTATAGGAATTGGTCCCGAAAACTTTTTTCGCAAAATTAGCTTAGATCATCATAAAAACTCATGAAACGCGCAGAAAACCACTTTTTGAGACACTTTTCCGTTCGTGTGCCGTCGTTGTCGTTGTCGTCGTCGTCGTCGTCGTCGTTGGTGTGTGTTAACACGATAACTCAAAAAATAATTGAGATAATCAAAATCAGGAAACGCCAAAAGTATTCGAAAAACTTAGTTTAAGTTCGAAGATGAGCCATTTTCGATTTGATCCTGGGGTACTTTCCCTAAGAAAAACCTCAAAAAATTGATACTTTTGTGTGGGAGGTACCTGTAAATCGACTCCGAATGGCTTCAAACTTTCTAGGATTTCATTCTTTGGGATAAGAATAAGATTCTGAAAGTTTGAAACCAATCGGAATCGATTTACGGGTACCTCCCATACAAATTTTTTGAAATTTTGACTAAAATTACCGATTTTTGGACAATTTTGTATGGGAGGTACCCGTTAATCGATTTTGATTGGCGTCAATATTTCTGAGGTTTCATTTTTTGGAGAAAAAATAAGATTCTGAAAGTTTCATGTTGATCGCATGTGCAGAAGTTTGGTTTTTGGCCCTCAATTTTTTCCAAGAAAATTTCGACAAAAATTGAGGACGCAAATGCGATCAACATGAAACTTTCAGAATCTTATTTTTTCTCCAAAAAATGAAACCTCAAAAAGTTTAAAGCCAATGAGGATCGGTTTACGGGTACCTCTCATACAGAATTGTCGAAGTTTTAGTTAAAGTGACCGATTTTTCACTTTATTTTTATTAATGTATTTTCACTGCCTTTATTTCAAGAAAATTCACAAAAAATAACCAAAAGTACCTACGGATAACGCACGCCAACGGTACGGAAAAGTTCGGGACTACCAATGTAATTCTTTTTATTTTCTTAATGGTAGAAAGTCATTAAAAACTCGCATCTTTACATGGAAAAAGCGTTAAAGTAGCCTTTTCATTTACTACCCGACGAGAAATTTGCGGTAAAATAGGTGTACGCCGACATTCCGTCGCATATCCGCGGATACTCGCAATGCGAATAGGAATCCACAATAAAAGTTGCCGCAAAATGTTATCGCTGAATACCCTGCGACTATTCGCGCTGCGAACAACAGTACAGTTCCAACCTGAAGTTGGCTGCGCATGACATTTCAGAGTATTCGCAGGGTACTCGCCAACTATCCGCAATGCGATTATTCGCAAATTTCTTGTCGGGCTAGTACAACGATTAGGTCTCCTTAAATTAGCCATAGCTAACAATTGATGAGTCCATTGATTCTCTATTTTACGACCAATTGTCAATACACAATTTATGGTGTATATGACAGATGAGAAGGAGAGATAAAGAGATAAAAAAGAAAAATATTTGACTACTTATAAGTTATAACAAATAGGAAGTGGATATAAAGATGGTAATAATTATTATTACTCTGCACAAAACGACGTTACTTCGTCAGAGGTTGTTTATTAGATATAGATATTCAGTATTTACAACAATACAATAATAATAAATGTAATGCAGTTTGATTTGGTTGAGATACTAGGTTTTTTTTTCTTTTCATTTACGCAGAATGACAGCAGGCAATCTCTGTTACACAATTTCTATTGCATTTTTTCTGAATCATTCATTCAATTGAACGAACGGCGACGGCATTCAGTGCGTGTGTAACAAATATACTGTTTTTACCAATGTTGATACGGAACGGTCAATAGTAGATGGACGTCTAGTTGAACGGGTGTCATGTTTGTGATTCCATGTAGATATAATCGATTTTGATAAACAATTCCAACACTTCTAAATTAACAAATACAAACACAATTCCAGCAGCCATGACTACTTGGAACTAGAATGGAAGAAAATTAAATAGAGGCGTCAATTCGAATCCGATTCCATCAATTTCTAGCAATCTAATTCAAATAGAATTGACTAACATAAACTGAAATATAAATGTGATGACACATATAACACGTAATATTTTTGCATATATATTGAAGAAATTCAAGAATCTGACTCATGTTGAAAAAAAATCTCACAACTATTCATCCTTGATGACGTGTTAAACGAGAATGGCTTTGAGTTGAATCTGAAAAATCGCAACGCTAGCAAAGAATGTGGCAACCGTGATATTGCCAACAAAAACTCGAGTAAAAATTTTTTTATGGAATGAAAGGGTGATATAGAGCGTTTCACTAAATATGCGAGCGTTGCCATTTTGCTGGCGCTCTATTATACACGCTTACAACATTATTACTTTGCTAGCTTCCACTTGAAATGTTCGGCTTTTTTCGTGATTTGTGTATTTATGAATCGGCACATAATACTTGCGGCCCCTTTCTGCTGCTATGAAATACCAAATTTGTGTGAAAATAATGCTAACTGCCACAGAAATTTTGCTATCTTCACCCTCCGCTGAATTGGCGCTGAAAAAAAAGAGTCGACACTTTTTTATTCTCAAATATAAAATGATATAAATATTTGCTTTTTTCTCGTCGAAACTGCAACTGAAAGCGAAAAAAGTATCGTCACAAATAGCTACAAACGTAGAATAATTTTATAATCACGCGCATAATGTTGGTATATCCGTGAATTTATATATTACATTCCATACAGTTCCCTTGTCGTCGACACCACAGCTGAAGTTGAGAAAAATGACATCTCAAATTCATTTCACACTCGCAAAGTGCTTCGGTGTAACCGAATGTTGAAAAGAGACACCAGTATCAACTTTCACTTACTTAAATCATGTTTTTTTTTCCTTTCTCTTTTGGTTTGTTACTCGCTCCCTATCTCAGAATATATTCTTTTTCTGTCTAATGTTCAGCTAGACAACGTATACAATTTATTTTATTAGCATTCTCCACATCCGCGTCCACTAGTGTTTCGATGAAATGTGGAGCATTGCGATTTCAACGAGAGAAAAAAACAATATATGAAACCCTAATATCAAAAAGGGAACGAGTAAAGTTTCAGAGTGAAACTGTGCTTCGCGGGTGCAAAAACGAAATACAATAAGTCTTAATTTTTTTCGCAAACCATTTCGAACATTTTCTTTCGACTCAGCCGACCAGGTTTTACTCAAATACGACAGGTTTCAGAGCCTCTGCTGCACACTTGACCTAACTGTCGTTCAATATCATTGGATTGTAAAACATATTAGACCCGTTCTGGTCGGTTTTTCACTACAAATATTTTTGCCCGGAAGTAAATTTAATACAACGTTTTTTTCCCAGTGTGATTAGATGTTCAAGTTTATGTTCTTCTTTTTCGGTACCATCTAAAATGAGTACGTTCAAATCAAGCAATATATAAATATCTAATAACGTTCCACCAAACATTACACGATGAAAAAATTTCCGCAAAAAGCGACATTTTATATTTTTTATTCTTAAAAGCGATAAAAACAATTGTTCGAGAAAAAATGAGATGAAAAAATTCCCTTGAAAGTGAGATATGACAAAAATTCCATTTTTGTCCGCACATTATTTTTTTTCTATGATTTGTTCAGAGAAAAAAAAATTAATATCGGTTTTGCAAGAGACGATTTTTTGTGTGTCCCATTTCTATACTCGTAAATTAAATATTTCGTTTGGTAAAAACTAGAACATACTATCAAAGTCTCATATATAAATATATCGATTTTTTCTTCTTTTTTTTATCCACATTCACCCCATGTTGAACAATATGAAATGCAAGATTTGCGCACTTGACGTCGGCGTTTGCAATTTAGTGAACGAACAAAAAAAATGCAATGCTAAATGTGGCAAGAGAACAGGATGGTTGCAGAGCTTATGGCTTATTGGCGAACAACGCGTTCATCTATGTTATTACCGAATACAGTAGGTGAATTTTTTTTTCGTGGAGTCTCGAGCACTCGCAACTATCGACTGATGATATAGCTAAATTAAGGTGCTTTGCCTTTATCAGTAAGCGTGAGGAGAGGAAGCAACAGTAGTACTCGCTCGCGCGCGCAAAAAAACGGGAAAATTCGTACTTACACACGCTATTGTTGAAGCCCAAGTCAATGGGGATACAAACAATCCGACATTTCGATTAAACCATTCCATTTTGTAGCTGATGCCTTTTCTCTGTCTCCTTTTTTCTGGGGGTTTTTCTTTCATTTTTTTTCTTTTCGAATGTGCCCGCCGTTACAGTATCTATTCAAAGTGTATTATGTTGTAAGTTTATTGCTATTGCCACAACGTATATGCACTTCATACCCCGAAAATGGAAAATTGATAGAATAAAAGGCGTTGTCATCTCGCATATATGTACTGTACAAACTACACACACACCCGAAAAAAAGAGGAAAATACCACTTTTGGTGTCCTCTATCGATTTGTATTCTTCAGTGTATGTATAAACAGTTTAATGTCTTTATCGTGTTCTTGGCCCATGCTTGGGAATTGTATGACATTCCTTCGTCACAGTTTTATCATTAAATCGTAATGGTGAGATTTTCTTTTCCATCCAAATTAAACTAATTATTGCCAGCATTCATTCTTTTGAGTGTAGATTTAATCAATTCGACTGTTTCGTTTTATAAAACAGCATACAACAACAAAATTTGCATTTTTATCATCTTCACCCTATCGACGATGTCAAAAGAATACACAATGCGCTCATTCTCTCTCTGCCAAAATACACACAGGCACGCACTGACAATCAAACTCATCAAATTTTCACATATAATAATAATACTTTTACGCTCCATAAAAACGAAATGGATTCGGTTCATTCGCTACTTCATCCTTCAGATATACATATATATATATATATATTCACTTTCTGTCGGTTTTCTGCTCCGCACAGACAAAACGTATCATTTCCTAATTGTAAATATACCAAATCTTACGACGTTTTATCCATGTCATCGAAGTTTGGAGTAATAGTGGATTTGTGTGTTTGCGTAAAATTTAACTTTTGCCATTTTAGAATACGCGCGTATAATATAATGCTATCATTTTACTTGTGATGGCATACGCTGATAAAAACACTCATGCACACAGAAAGCGAACGAACTCTCATACTCATTTATAGTAAATGCAATTTTAGTGTTTATTAACATCATTTAGAGTGAGGCGTATATCACATTGAGCACGTTTTAGGATCCATAAGCAAAATCAGTTACGATAAAGTATTCAAGCACTAAACCGGATCTAAGCTACATTGTTTTCTTTCGTTTTATAAATGAAGAGAAGTAAATATGTACACATGCGCCTAATTGAAAAAAAATTCTTTTCTTTTTTAAATATCTACCAGAAAATTGATGGAAAGAAATAACATGAGTTTGGTGTAAACATTTATTCATGAATTCGAAAGAAAAAGAAACGAAATTGATGCTGCTGAACGGAAAGCAAGCAATCAAGAAAGCACAGCCATGTATACGAAGAAAAAAAAAATTTTGAACAAACAACGAAAATTCGATGCGAAAGAAAAACAGGCATTGGGCATAGATATGAAATTAGAAGAAATTACGTAATAAATGGAACAGCAACTTGGTAAACAGTATATTTGATGTGTTCTTTGGTTGCGTTGTTATTGGGGAAAGAAATTTGAAACTGCAGATGAACATGATCTGTAATCAAATAATGTAACAAACTTTTATCATTTTAAAGAATGATGGAACGAACAGTGTGAGAGCAGATGATATAGATTTTTTGTTTCTGCTGAAAATGAACTTCTAAGCGCATAGGCGTCAAAAACCACTGACACCACCCTTACAATAATATAATAATTTAATCATAATCATAATCGTAATAAAGCGTACAAAACAACGTATAACTCCTATTCGTTCCGCATGTACATCAAAACCAACGCCATTTTCTATATTTGTATCTCACTCATTCTAGCGCCAACAATGTTCACGCTAGTCGAACATGTAAACGCACTAAATTACATTTCATTTCGAGCTCCAGCTACGAATAAATTGTACATTTTATATTAAAATGAATGCGGATGGTGTCAAAAGGAAATGTCTAGCAAAATGTAAACCATTAAATCCAATCGGCTAAATCGAAGGATTAGAGATTTGATGTGCATTCGCTAGTGGTTGTTTGTGAAATCACAACCGGCACATTTACTTCGTCGCTTTCCTAGGGGGACATTGTGTGAAAGAGATAGAGTGAAGACTGAAGAGGGTGAGACGCGAAATAGTGCAGCACTTTTTCAACGTTCAACCAATCTTTTCGCCATTTGTGCACTTTAATGTGGTAATATTTTTATACAACGACCATTTTTCTTTGTTTGCATTAAAAAACGGGGAGTTCTCCGGCATATATTCATAATTTGATAGCAAAGTGTCGCATGGGCTACGGTTATGTGTGAATTATTACCAAATAAAACGGCAAGGATGGAAGGCATTCTTCCGAACGAAGCAGTCTTTGAAGGGCGTCGAATGACATACAAGCGAAACGGGTTAAAATGTTCGGAAATATTTTGTGAGATTTTGTTTTTTCATTAGAAGATGTAACACTTTGGCCTTGGCACTATGGGGCAGTTTTTAGTACTTTTGTTCCGGAAAATGTTTTTCTCGATACCAGTGTTCCCCATTAAGCTCGTATATTCGCGCAATTAACTCTAGAAGCACCAAGTTTTCAGATGTTTAATTGAAAAGGGGGAATTGAAATATTTCTTCATGCTTGAAACATAGATTCAAAAGTTCGTTTCACTTCCATGCGGTAATATCGGCAAACTCAGACTTTGTTGCATTCCACTCACCATTTTTCAGCGTATAATTTTTCGCTTGATATACATTCAATCGTTATGGAGTTCGTGGTTTTTGCCCATTCCAACTATAATTTTTATTTCGAACGGAAAAAAATTGATTCACTCAGTTGATGTTGGATCCTTTTTTTTAAAAAAAGAAGATAGCGATAACATATATTCTATGTGATTTTCCTTCTTTTCTGATGCCGCTATACTCTTCAATGAAATGAGTCTTTAAGCATTTGTAAATGTTTTTTTTCCTTCTTCTGCCTATTATGGATGGGTATACGAACGTAGTTTTTATTGGGGACTACAAGCCGGAATGAGAGTACAACCCGAAATAGCCCTTGAATGTGAGGAGAGCATATTTTCTATTTACAAATACGTTGAGAGGGACTCTCATACTTTCTGCATCGATCCACAATTCTATCGTATTCGAGTTCTATGTATCTGCAAGAGCACTTAACATTTTTCTTCCGCTTGCAATTCGCATATTAAATATATTTAATATAACCCAATATGAGAACTTTTCCGACCATAGTTTGATTTGACATTGCTTTTTGTCATGCAACACAAAGACCCGTTGCAAAGAAAGTATTCTGCATTCTATTCAAATACTAAACTTCGTTTCTGAAAGCGTCTCGTCGACAGAACACATAGACATTGACGGGGGAAATGAAATAGGCGAGGGATAGACGAATAAGGAGAATACAAGCAAACCTAGAAGCAAACGAACAAATATAAAGTTCAAATATATATTAAAATTGTTTATTTGCATACAATGCCAATGACTGAAATTTAGTTTTTTTCCAAGTCAAAATAGATTTTACGCACATATTCCGAGAGTAACAACGAAAAATAATAAATTTTAGTCCAGCTTTCGATGTGCATATACGATGAAACCAAGTTTCTTCACAACAATTTCAGCAAATGGAGAAAGAATATTTGTGAAGTATTTGATGGACATGTTTTCTAGGGAAGGGGGAGTGAACCTCAACTTTATCCACTGCAGAAGTCATTCGTGCGAATTTATGATAAAAGGCAGAACTACAATGTAATTAATTGTAAGTCAACGTAAATCAACCCATGAAATTTAAATCCGATTTGCATACCACTTTGGTTCGTCTTTGTGATTATGTGCTGCCCTTTTTCGTTTCCTATGGATACTGTTGTTATGGTAATTTTTTGGCAAGATTTCTCCTTGAAATCACATTCATTTTCATACAAAATATTCGACAAATAATTCGCTTGGAAATCCTGTGGACCGAAATGTGCCTCCCTCCTCTGCAACTATAATGCTGTGCGTTCCAGATATTTTCGAGTGTTTATAATTGAACGCTAGAGAATAAAAATGACTGTAGGACTATAGCCGATATTACCCTGGTAAATGAATTTGTTTCATATGTTACCGCTAATAGCCCAATAAAGGAGATGTGTTTGGTAATAGTTTTATCGAACTTCTCGAAGACTTTAATCGCACACACATAAAAAACATATAAAATGATGAAAAAACAAGACCGCAGAGCTTTGCTATTGTTACTTAATTTATTTTGTTGTTTCACAACAAACCATTTTTTAGCGCACTACATGAAATGTATTTCATCAAAATAACTTTGAAGTTATATATTTATTTGCAAAATGAATTACAAGACCTTGGTTTAATTTCTTTTTTGAAATATACTGCCTTTGGTTTAAATTAAATAAATAATATGAGCATAGAATCTAAAATCACTTTGATTCTGTTCAAGACTCAGAAAATATTATACGAAAAATTAATGTAATTTTTAAACAACATTTGATAATGAAAATTTGATTGACGCTTTGAGATATTATGCAACTATTTGTTGTTACTGCCACTGTTTTAAATTAAATAAAAAATATGAGCATAAAATTCAAATTCACCATAATTTGTTTCAACACTCAAAAAGTATCTAGGAAAAAAAGGAGCAGATTAGTAGCTCTACATTTAATGTAGTGCTAAAAAACGGCCAACTCCATGAATATTCTTGGTTATTTAACTAAGGGTAGCTAGTAGTTAAATCTAGCGATTGAAAATGGTTGTGCCATTAATCACCGTGATGTTTTTGAAACAGTTCTTTCAAACATATATACGATTTGCTTCAAAAAAGTTTTTCATAAAATAATTGAATAAAATCTACTGTGACATCTCGTCACCACCCGGATGCTCTGGAAATCACTTGAGAATGATTCAATGTTCAGAACAGAACATTTTACTGTTTTCAGAAAAAAAGAAATCAAACAAAATAAATCATTTTATATTCGCTGAATAGAAGAATGTCGACGTAAAAGAATATTTTTTTCTTAAATTCCCTGGAGCTTTGAGCTTTGCCATTCGAGTTTTTATTACTTACATCTTCATTTCTCATTCTCGAATTTCACATGTTGTTAACGGTTTGTGTGTTGTTCTTTTTTTATTTCGCTTTCTATGGCTCGTTCTGCTCACAATATGAGATGGTGTAGCGATTGATTTTCTTTTTATCACAGAAAGCAGTAGTATCACTGCCGGTGAAAAAATAAACTAGCAAAATAATAAAATGTGATAAAGTTTTGCGATTGTTAGTTGTCTTGGGTGTCAAACATAAGCTTATTTTTCTCTCCAGAAGTGTCGTATTTATAGCAATTGGGCAATGAAAAATGCATCAACTGTTCGTGTATCTCCATATACCTACGACAAAGTGCGAGTTTTGAATGTTTTACATGCTCAATAGCAAGCGAAAATGTTCCTAAATGTTTCTAGCTATGATCCTGATTCCACAGTTGAGCATTAAACCAAGAGTATCCAAGTCATGTACGGAAGTTTGGCGGAATCGGATTTTTTGCATTACATTCAATGCATACATTATCAAAAAAAATTCATCGTATAGGATCGACAATTGGAAACCAAATTGAGCATTTAATCAAAAAATAGTCCGACTCAAAATTGTTGGTGTTGTCGAAATAATTAAAACGATGCAAACTATACATTGTATAGCATGCATAAGCCGCTTAAGGCTGGGACGAGAATTTAATCATATTTTCAATTGGTGAACATATTTTTGAAAAATAAAGAGCAAATTGTCTCGCAGCGCCAGTAGTAAGCCGACAGACGCTTAGATGCGTAGATTCTTCGAACCTTATGCAAAATTATAGTGTTCTCTTGCGTGAGATCAATCATTTTTAAGGAAAAAGTAGACGATTTTGTTAGTTATTGCAAGTGGATTAGTTAGAAAAGTGACACTTTTCAAACACCTTTTGTCCATAGACAATTTTGTTTTTTTTCCTAAAACATTTCTCTTTAGATGATTTCGTCAGTTGAAAAATATTGTTTTAGATGGATTTGTCAAAAAAGAGAAATTTTTTTGCACAAAGTTGAATTTAACCATATGCGAATACATTTCTTTTACCCTCAAATGCATACAACCGCCTTTAGACGGGCAACATATGAACGCCTGTATAACGTAAACCGTACGTTGGATCACATTGCTTCAAATGACTATTTTGTTTTTTAAGGTGTCCTCTATAATTTTGTCTTTCACACTATTCGTCTACATTAAGCGGTTGTTGTATCATAAACGAGAATGTGCGCAAAAACCAAAATTTGACCAAAATAATTATTCTCTTCCAAAATGAGACACATTTCTGACACTTCTAAACAATGGATTTGATTGTTCTCTGATTTATGTCAATTGCATTTCCTGACTAAACCATGTGGAATCCAGGATAATGAATATTTTTTCAATTATATATGGCCAAAAATCAATTCAGTTCATGTTTGATACGCCACCTAGCGCAACATACACTGAATTAGAATTGCGTTTGTTGTTTGTTTAGAACGAAATATTCTCCGGTAGAAGTTTAGTGTGTAGTACACAAAGGCGCGTATTAACCATGAGCTGAACAAAAAAAGATATTGTCAGTGCGGTGTGATTGTAATTGTCTTGATGAAATGAACAATTTAAGCGTTGGTATAATGTGCTAGAACAATTTTGGTTAAGGCATTTAAACACTAACACAAACAAAACATTTTTCGAAGAGTCATGATAAAAGCATGAACAACTCTAAATTTTTTTTTTATTAAGGTTGATGTACTTTTTTTTATACATCCAGCCCGATTTATGTACGACAACGAAAATATGCCGTTACTGTCTTTTAAACCACAAATTTTGCAATTCACATGCTCATCTATGTGAATGGTCGTAAAAACATCGTACAGAATTGGTTGTTACCACCATCAAAAGGGCGAATACGCTTGCCGTAAGAGATAATTTTTTGCGTATCTATAGACGACGAATGCGAACGAAAGCGGCAAGAAAGGAGACGAATGAAAAAATAATGAATGATTTCAATGGAGAAAAAAAAATGTCGCAGGCTTCATTCAACACGATAACGGGCATAAATCCATGAAGGTGTTATTTTTGCTGTCTCTGCGCCCTGCGATTAGCGGTTGCTTTTCGCATTATGCAGTGTTTTTTCCCTTCTTTATCGGGGAAATGTGAACAACAAGAGATTCTCTTATTTCGTTTCTCTTTTTTTTTACTCCGTCAAGTGAGGTGAATGTAATTGAAGCGATTCTCATCAACTGGCGAAAATTCGTCCAAAGCACAGCAAAGATAGCGAAGACAATGGGAATAAACATGATATTTCACGAAAACAATAGATAAAAGGGGAGAGATCACATGAAAATGACAAAAATGAATTACATATATGCATCGTAGAAGAAACACGTAGAATACTGAGATATATAATACTGAGCAATAGTAAGATCAACCAATTGTGCGATAGCAATGCATATTTCATTGTATTACAACATGTTAAATTTTCATACGTTACGTTACGTTATGCGATACATAAACGAAATCGAAATTTATCCGATAAATGTACATATGCATCGCATAGTGGTGTTCATCTTCATTAAGAATTGATTTATAGTGGTAGTAGTAGAAAAAGAGAAAAAGATAAGAGGTAGAGGTAAACTGATTGCTCCCATCGGTGCCAATAAAATTGTAGATATAATACGGGATCTCGATTATCGATAAGAATTGAGTTTAAACATACGCTTTCAGGCGCTATTTTGCCGAGTATCTCCGTCACAGCGTTGAACGTTTTAATTTTATCCTCCCTTTCATTCGAACGGTATTTGGATAGTGCTGATAAAAAGTCCTCCATTGAGCATTTTGCATCTCAAAAAAATTTCAAATGAAAACTCCGCAGTGACCGGGAACAAATAAAAAATGTATTTTCGTGCAGATGCCACGAAAATGCGACGCTGCGATGCGAAAGAAATGATGGAAGACGAAATAGCACTTTAGTGAGGGAATAAAAAAAAAGACGAAAAGAGGCGACGACGACGACGACGACAACGACGACGGTGTGACAAACGCATTCGGGCTATATGAAATGGTATACAATTTACACACACAGCTTGTATAATACCGATCGAAGTACACAAAATATAAAGTCGCTATGCGGTTGCTCACACTATGTATGGAATTCAATAGAAATGTGCTATCGTGTTTCGTTTACATCCTTTTTTGCTCTCTCCCCAAAACGCTTGGATGCTATTAGAATTTTTTCTACGTATTTATTATTGTCGTTGTGGTAGCGCTTGTTGTTCTTTAATGCGTACGGCAGTTGGCAAAATATGTACAGTTCAGCGTACACATTAGATGTCATTGCCATACATGCGATACATACACATAAGTGCAAAATGAAGCCGCATCCGTTTTCAGAATGAAAGATGTTCGCTCTTTTTGGGCTCGACTCGTACGATTTTGATGTGTATTACGTAAAGCTCGTCATATATTTTATTTGTTTATTTAGGGAAGGAGACACCGAACACACAGAATGGTAGATATAGAATGGTAACGTAAAAAGAAGATGAATCTGAACAAACCGTGTTCACCAGCTGAAAAAAGTGAAGAAGTAGAAATGTCAAATATTAGGTGGATGCCCAATATGAATACCAACGATTGCGACAACGTTGAAAAGCAACAAGAACAAATAGTAAAGGTAATGTAAATGGTGAAATGGTGGTACAAAATTAAACACAACGTAAGACAGTATACTTACGACGTCACACACATTACAATATATACTACACGAAAATGCCACCGAAAAAATTACGCAGTGCGCGCGTAAAAGTGGAAAATGGAAAGAAAAATATTTAAAAGAAACAAGCATAGTCACATTATGTGAGTCACATGACGGCGGTAAGGTTGAGAGAAAGTGAGAGAACGAAAGTTGCCTGAAAATTATTATGAGGTACGTTGCATCAGGTTTATTATTTGAAATGAGACCCTTGAGATATATATCCATCTCTTATGCGACCCTCTTTTCATCTTTTTGACTCTCTTATCTGAGCGATTACCTCATGCAACATGCAATGACTTTTTCGCGGTTTGTTTCTCATTTCACGCGCTCCATTTTTATCGTTCTTTTTTCTTTGCCCTGAACGCCCTCTCCCACATTCGCCTTATTATGTTTGTTTCCGCTTTTCTTCTTAATTCATGAACATGATAACAAATGGGTGTTCGATTGGCTTCAGTTTTCAGTACGACGACGAAAATTTCACTTCACAAAGGAGGACCGGATAGCATACAGCATTTTTTTCCCTCTACTTATTCCTATAGAACAGTGCAATGGCGCGTTTAAAACATATTTATACACCATATACAGTGAGCGTCAAAATTTTTGGCACAGTTAGTTTTTTCAGTTTTTATATATATTTATTGTTGTTTTAACAAAATTTCTTTTATGGTTTTATGAAACGAGTATAAATATATAAATTCATAATCTTTTTTTCGAATTTAACTTACCGTTACTGTAGATAAATAACAAAAATCAAAAATCACGCGTCAAAAGTTATGGCACACTTTGGGAAAATTGGTCAAAATCTTGAATATCTCATAATTAATTGTCGGTATTTGGCTTTTAAATGAAGATGGTGACCTAAATCAAAGATTCCGGTACTTTGTTTTGCATTTTAATGATGGCCTTAAGTCATAAAGCTGGCCGGCATATGGCCAAAATGTGGTTTTTTGTGTTTTTGACCACCATGTATTT